>NW_028190310.1:0-164354 GCF_048542155.1 Nylanderia fulva
ATCAGTTTTTTTTTATGTTGTAAGCCTATGCCTTTCAAGGGGGGCAAAATGTTGGCGCCGTTTTGGAATACACCGGCGCTTTAGCGGCGCCATCTGGGCGCATCGAGTAGTAGTAATAGTAGAAGGAGGTTCATTATTATATATGGCGGCGACAGCAAGGAAGCCTTACGTTTTCTCTGTATTAATTTCTCCCAATAAATTATATTCAGTGCAATAGTATCCAGACAGACCTCGAAGACTAGTTCTCTCGACCTGCATACCACATCACAAGCCACACCACAGATCACCGGCGCAACATGCAATGAATTTCACGCGTACAACGAATTGTTGGCTTGTTACGGCGCCCCTCGGAGAGGCCAAAAAGGCAAAAAAAATTGCGAAAAAAACCGCAAATACACGGATTTTCAACGCAGGTCTCATGCTTCGTAAGTACAATTATATCAGTATTATTATTTCTCAATCCGAGCTCACAGACTCGGTACGCGATGTCTCTTTGAATACACGGGTCCCAGTCGGGTCCACGCTTACCGGAACGTCGAAGTGGTGGCCTTACAATTCTCGTGACGTCGTTCGATGCTCCGCGTGTGCTGGGATCGCCGTCTAGCTGAACAGTGGGCGGCGTTGAGCCAGCGTTACGTCGGTAGTTTCGCGCGGTAGCGCCGTGGTCGCCACTCCGGGTCAACCATCGATCTGGATATCGATATTTTCCTTATCGCGGTTTGCGGGCTCCTGAACTTTGCAGGATTCCGAACTTGCCCTCGGGAACTTGTTTGCCGCAGAAAGTCTTTTAGGCAGCCCCGTTTCTATTCTGGATGATCCGTGTTGTATTTTCCGGTGGACCAGTACGTTGCGGGAACCGTCTCTGAATGATCAAGCCCGAGCAATCCCGTTGTCCTTTCGGGATGCTGTCGCGGGCCCCTCGGGAATAGTCATCTCTGTCTTGAGATGCAGGCGCCTGTTTTCTCCCTTCAATATCGCAGACAGTCGGCTCTCCGATGCTGTAAGGAATTTCAGAGCAGTAACGGCCCTTATGTGACTTGGTACGATAAATTCTATTAATTCAATGACTTACATGGCCCCGCGCGTCTCGGCCATGCCGCTCCATCCTCTTCTTTTGCTCCTCTCCGTGCCTTTTTTTCCTACAACATTCCTTCTCGGGACTCAACTCGATTTCCGTTAACAAATCAAAAATGGCGAGTCGACGACAGAGTCGCCGCTCGCCCGCAAAAACCAAAATCGGAGCGCTATCCGAACCCTCTCGGCCGGGCGCATCCGCCTTTGTGACGAGTGCAAAATGCCACGTCACAATATATATATGGTAATTGTATAAGCTTATATATTTATACAAATTTGGAGTGAAAAGTGGTCCAGTAAGTAAAGTCATAAGACGATAAGCCTAAGGTCCCAGGTTCGAATCCAGTTCGAACCAAACATTTCACATGTCTGTCGGGAAAAGTTAAAGAAGGAGGATATGGAGAGATGAGGAAGAAGGGAGGCAGGTTCAGATGGAAGGAGAAGAAGAAGGAGGGAGAGGAAAGAGAAGGAACGGAAGGAGAAAATGATAGAGAGGTGGAAGGAAGAAGAGAGGGGGAAAAAGACAAGGATTTGGAAATGGAAAAGGAAGAAGGAGGAGGAAATTGTAATGTGTGAGTTGATTAAGTTGATTAAGATTGTAGAGGTTTGGGAACGCCCTTATCAGAAAAAAGCGCCGTATTGTATTGTATTGTAACGAGTTGGATAAGAGAAGTTGTAAAGATTCGAGAACGCTCCTATAAAAAAAGAGCACCATAATGTATTGTATTGTAATGAGTTAGATAAGAGATTGTAAAGGTTCGGGAATGCTCCGATTAGAAAAAAGCGACTTGTAAATCCCTAGGGAACACAATAAAAAATGTTATGTTATAATTATACAATATAAAATAAAAGCTCTATTCGATAAAATCAAATTACAAAAAGAGGGCAAATGTCGTAGCAAGAAAGTCGTGCTATAAAAATACGAGGGTGACTATTTATATTTCGGGAACTGGCAACACTGATGTCATGTGAGTCCATCTGACGGTTCCATCGTGAAGCTTGACATTTATTTATTTTATATTTAGTTGAAAGTTTTGTTTCGGCAAAAGATGGAACTGAATCGTGAACATTTTTGTGCGATGATTTTTTTACGACTTTTGACGTGGATTATTACAACAAGAGTGCATCAATCAACTTAATTTGACTTTTGGCGATGAAGCTCTATCAAAAACCACTGTGTATCGTTGGTATAGTAAATTCAATCGTGGTCGTAGTTCGCTGTCCGACAAATTTTGTGAAGGTCGTCCAAAATCGGTTATCTGTAGTGCCAACATCGATGCTGTGTAGGAAATGATTAAGCAAGATCGTCATGTAACCTATTGTGAGATTGAGGCATCCCTAAGCATTAGTTCCACCAGCATATATGCGATTTTACATGAACACTTATCTGTGCGAAAGTTATGTTCGCGTTGGATCCCACATAATTTGATAATCGCTCAAAAAAGGCTCGTGTCGATTGGTGCAAAGAAATGCTTAAGAAATACAATCGCGGTGCTTCAAAAGACGTTTATAAAATCGTGACAGGTGACGAATCATGGATATATTCGTATGAGCCCGAAAGTAAGAAGCAGTCGACTATATGGGTGTTCCAAGATGAACCAAATCCAACAAAAGTTGTTCGCGCACAAAGCACTTCAAAGAAAATGGTGGCCTGTTTCTTCGGAAAAACTGGTCATATTGCAACAGTGCCTCTAGAGGATCGTAGAACAGTAAATTCTGAGTGGTACACAACTATCTGTTTGCCAGAAATCTTCGGGGAAATAAGGAAAACAAACAAGAGACGTCGGATTGTTCTTCATTCATGACAATACGAGCTCTCACACATTGGTTCAAACAAGAGACTATTTGAGCACTCAAAACATCGAATTGATGGGTCATTCGCCGTACAGCCCTGATTTGGCACCCAATGATTTCTTTTGGCTCCCATCTGTGAAGAATAAACTGTGTGGTCAACGATTTTCATTGCCCGAAAAAGCTATTGAAGCGTTCAAAAATCATGTTTTGGAGATACCTCATTTGGAATGGAATAAATGCTTTGAAAATTGGTTTAAGCGTATGCAAAAGTGTATCAATCATCGTGGCGAGTACTTTGAGAAACAATAAAAATATATTCGCAGCTTAACTATTTGTTTTTGTTCCTATTCCCGAAATATAAATAGTAATCCTCGTAATTGACTAATATGTCAAGTGAAATAAGAAATAAAACGTTTCGGTTTATTTTAAACCATCTTCAGTTAAAATAGAGTTACAAATTATAATCATTTAAATATTAAGGCGCAGTGAAATAACAAATACAAAACGCACGCATTATACGATAAGTGTCGCATTGGAATTGGCCAAGATATTAAGTCTTAGGAACAAAAAACTGTAATACAAAATAATAATTACTTGTAAACGATTCTACTCGACATTATATGAAGATATGACTTTTTTTTAAAGAATAATTATTATCATATTAAAAACAGAGAAAAATCTATACTAGATTATAATAAGCTTACATTAGGGGGTGAAATGGTAGATCAGTAGGTTAAGTCGTAAGACAGTATGCCTAAGGTCCCAGGTTTGAATCCAATTTGGGCCATTCACCCTACATGCCTGCATGGTTCAACTGGAAGGAGAAGGAGAAAAAATGGATGAGGAAGGAGAGGAATTGGAGACAAGGAGTAAGGAAATGAAAGAAGGAGGAAAGGGGAGAGTAGGTGCGAATGGAATAAAAGGGATCATAGAGGTTTGGGAACGCTCCTATCAGAAAAAAGCGCCACACATGTAACATATTGTAACATACTGTAACAGGAGAAGGAGGATGTAAGGGGTTTGGCGGTCCCCTTGAAAACGCCCCGGCAACCTACAGGGAGTCCGGAATAAACTTGAATTGAATAAGCTTACATTATACAGTGTTATAAAATTTAAAAAATATATAAATATAAATGTAAAACGGTATTATAAAATTAAAATTAATACTGATTGAAAAACGGTGTTATAAATTAAATAACATGTTTAAAAAATTGGCAAGTAACAAACATATACTCACAGATATAGTTCATAACGAATACGCACATTGACAGCTGCATGAGAAACTTATATAATATAGGTAGAGACCGGAAGAGAGCATGTTATGTATGATAGTAATATCAGAGACCCACTGAGAAATGTTAGGATGTCAAACTTTTAGTTAAAAGAGGGCCTAAAAAGAATAAAACGTAAGAGGGTGGGGGAACTGAGACAAGTTAGTGGGGAGGAAGCGAGTACAGGATTGGCAAATAATCTTCAGATAGCGACTCAGTGTCATTTTGTTTATTCAAACCCCTAAATTGTCTTTTAATATGTACCATTTCCGATATGATTTTTTCCCAAAGTTTCGGTTCTTCATCCAATATTTCCACATTGTTCCAATCGAAATCACGATATATCATAGTATTCTATTTTATGGGTGGAAATGACCGAAGGGGATGAAATGTTGTTAATATCAGAACGATGTTCTTTGATTCTGGTTATCAGTCTCCTTTTTGTCTGTCCAACACGCTTCGCAATCCGAACACTTTATCTTATATACTACATTACTACGAGACGAGTTGTTTAGTTTATCGTTACCTGATTTGATAAATTTATTTAAAGAGTTAAAATAAGAGAAAGAAATATTAAAATTAAATTTTTTTAGTAAGCCCACGAAACTTCTCTGATATATTTCTGACATAGGGTATTGTAAAAAAGTTATTATTAATTTTGCTAGTGGAACGGTCAGTATTATTACATTTATGGATTAACTTTTTTATCCTTTCGTTGATTGTAGTAAAAATTAAAGGTAGCGATAATCATTCTCAAGAAGGAAACTAATAATCAAAACCAGATTTTTTTCGTAAAAACATGGGTCCGAAATTCTAAGAACTCTATCTATTAAGCCAAAAATCACACCTTGTTTATGAGAGATGGGATGGTGAGAGTGAAAATTAAGGAACCTCCCAGAAAAGAGTTTATAAAACCAGTCAAAAACCAACAAACCCCTGTTAACAGAAATGGCGATATCTAAAAAACTGATGTGGTCACCACCAATCTCTATCGTAAACTATAGTCTATTATGAATTTTTTTAACATGTTTTTTAATTTATAACACCGTTTTTCAATCAGTATTAATTTTAATTTTATAATACCGTTTTACATTTATATTTATATATGTTTTTAAATTTTATAACACTGTATAATGTAGGCTTATTGTAATCTAGTAGAATTTTCTCTGTTTTTAATATGATAATAATTATTCTTTAAAAAAAGTCATATCTTCATATGATGTCGAGTAGAATTGTTTACAAGTAATTATTATTTTGTATTACAGTTTTTTGTTCCTAAGACTTAATATCTTGGCCAATTCCAATGCGACACTTATCGTATAATGCGTGCGTTTTGTATTTGTTATTTCACTGCGCCTCAATATTTAAATGATTATAATTTGTAACTCTATTTTAACTGAAGATGGTTTAAAATAAACCGAAACGTTTTATTTTTTATTTCACTTGACATATTAGTCAATTATTTTTATAGCACGACTTTCTTGCTACGGCTCTTTGCCCTCTTTTTGTAATTTGATAATTATACAAATTCGAAGTTGTGAATAAACTTTTAAATTACATAAGTCTTGAATTTTCAAATTATTATTTTATAACGTTTTCAAAGAGATGAGCTTTTTCTTACCGTCCAATTTCCTCTGCCATTGATTAAGAAATTTTCCGGAATTTGTCCACGATTTCTTCTATATCGACCAGGAAAACGTTCTAACGATAATTCATGAAACAAGTCGCTAATAACAATTACGTGTTCCAGACGATCCATATTATACAAATTATTAGAAGGATTCAATTGTGGCGGATCACGTACAATGAGGGATCCATACTGTCCATCTATCATATGCACCGATATATGTGAATGATAGAAATGTGTACCTGAATTGTTTGCTATAAATTGGTACCTGTGGAAAAAATTCAGAAATAATGTTAAAGAAAATTTAAAAAAACTTAAGAAAGAGATAAAAAATAGCTTTAAAACTTTCACATATTGACTATTATAATTCATCAAAATTTTTGCATTAGAAAAATTTTTGTTTTATTAATTAATCACTCTTGATATCTTATTATATGTGTTGAATACTAGTGTAAGGAATAACCATACTTTAAGATGACGGTAGTTGTCAGCGTGCAGGGCAATTACATGGAACATAGGCGCATGCGTTTCTGCGATATCGCAGGGTGATTGGCTTTTGCCTCAGAGAATGTAGAAAGGGCAACGCGAGTCGGTCAGATGAGTAAATCTTGTTAAGATAAGGGAATAAAGATATTGTTTAACCGGGTCTTGGTGTTTTGCATCTACCTAATCCACGTTACTACATTCTATACGTTTGCCTTTTTTCAACGTTTTCCCCTTTAACCCTCCTCTAAAGAAAAGACCATTCTCAAAACCCCAAATGGGGTGGAGGCTTTCCTCAGACGTAAAAGTGGGTTTTTCTTTAAAAATTTTTTTTTTTTTTCGGGTTTTTGGGTTCATCTTTGTTTTTTCGTTACGGTCGGTCTTTGTTCTTTTCTTTGGTTGATGGGACCTATTTTTCGTGTTAACGGGAAGTAAAAACACCGGGGTCGGTGATTGTTTTTCTATCGTCGCATATGGGTTGTTTTGGGGCCCCCGACTTAAGGGTTTTTTGGCCGTTCCATTGAAAAGTACCGGTTTCCCTTTTGGGTTTGGGCACTTTTACACAGGAAAATTTTATTTAAAAGAAGCGGGCCCCAATTTTTGGAAAGCGCAGTGCTTTTTCCGGAAACTCCCGATGAGCGCAAAGAAAGGAAAAGAAAAAAGCCTGCGTGAAACGAAATGGGGGGACACATCAATTTTTTTCTAAAGTTCAATCCCCGTTGAACTCATAAACCCGGGCTTTAATGGGGGGGGGTTGGGGGGTTGGGGGTTTTTTCGTCCTTTGACCCCCTTTGTGATTGCCAAATTTTCCCTTACCTCCCCCACCCCCCTTTTAATTTAAGTTAAACCTTTCTGGGGGCCCCCCTTCAACCCGAATTTTCGGCGGCCGTTAATGTTTCCACCTAAAATCCTTCTGCTTATCCCTAAGGTCTTTTGGCCTTTAATTCCTAAAAAAGAAATAACGAGACGGTGAGGCTCGGCTCAAGATACTCGTATCCGTAATAATTTTTGCAGAAACGCGCATACGTGTCATACAGAATCGACCATCTGTTTCTATCGAAATCCAGATTCATATCGTCGTACGGATAACATTCCGAGTTCAGATAGAGTTTCACGTTGGTTAATTTACAGTTGTCAAATCGACTCGTATCCTCGGACATGACGTTTTTCCGCCCTGTCTGCAGGACAAAAATTACATATCGCGGCTTCTCCAGTTGAGTCGCGGTCTTAATGGCCCACGAATGCTTGGTCGTACGCTGCAATAGCGGAAATTCGTATAGATCCCACGAGCGGAAACCCATGCTGAGGTAACGTCCGCTTTCCAGAGCGCGCAGCATCGACAGCTTCTTAATCTCGCTCAACAACACGTGTGGCATTCGCCATTGTATCTTGAATATGTTGATCGTAGGCTCCAGTGCAGAATTTCCATACAGACAATTATTGTTGTTGCGCGCTCGTATTAGGATCAACTCATGACGCGCATTAATAACTACGCGTTTGTAATCCTCGCAAAATCCCAGCAACATGTGCAGCGGTACGCAAAAATTAAAGTATCCATTCACAGTAGTCGGGCTATCCCAGCCTGCATTTCGCATAATCACGCTTCTATCGGATGACATTGTCACATAGTTTTTCAGCAGACTTGTTATTCCCACATTCCTGTTGCGATCAATCTCCACGCCATCGAGCTCGTAGCGAATTTCGTCAAACATGAATGCGACGCAATTATTTCCCAGCATCACATTGGATCCCTCAACTGGATGAGTTATCCGCAGTTCACCCTCAATGTAGAGGAAACTCTCATACGGCAACGTATATAAATCCTGATGACTGAATTGTTGAGTGACACATCGACATATAAAATCATGAAAAAAGACCCGATAAACAATGTATCTCAAAGAATTAACGACTTATTAAAATCTTGGCAAAAGAACAACTTAATTGACGAACGTACTCTTAATAATTTAAAATGCACGAACGGGAACACTCCAAGAGCATATGGATTGCCGAAGATCCACAAAGCGGGAACCCCCTTAAGAATTATCATCTCTTCTATTGGGAGTCCAACGTATATGATGGCAAATTATTTACACTCTATCTTACTAAATTCAATTCAAAAACCTCGATCGTTCGTCAAAGATAGTTGGGAGTTCGTCAAATCAATAAATAATAAAACCATAGAGTCAACCGATATAATGGTGTCGTTGGATGTCTCTTCACTCTACACTAATATTCCGAAGGAACTAGTCATAAAAGGTATAGAAAAGAGATGGAATGAGATATCGGGACATACTAATTTTAGTTTTCAACAGTTCAGGCATGCGATTGATGCAATATTGTGTTCAACTAGTTTCATGTTTAATGGGATAGCTTATGAACAGATTTATGGGAGTCCAATGGGCTCACCTTTCTCCCCCATACTCGCAAATATCGTAATGGAGGATCTTGAAACGGATTGTTTGTCCTTGCTTGGTTTCGAAACATCTTGTTTCTATAGATATGTAGATGACATATTCATGATCCTTCCTAACGATAAACTGTTAGAGGTGAGCGAGGTGTTTAATAGCTATCACCCAAGACTAACTTTTACTTATGAGATTGAAACTAATAATTCTCTCAGCTTTTTGAATACAATTGTTCATAGGGATGATAATAAGCTCATAACTAACTGGTACAGAAAACCAACATTCTCAGGAAGATACATCAATTTTTTCTCGAATCATCCGACGAAATATAAAATTAACACCATTACCAATTTAGTTGACCATGCAATAATTTTATCTAACAAACGGTTTCATGACTCTAATTTAAAAATTGTAAAGAATATTTTGAAAAATAATTGCTTCCCGGAAAATCTCATTAATAAATATGTCAATGATAGAACCCACAAGCTGTCACAACCTATAAACAATAAGGATAAAAAAATTATAAATGTAGATTCGACGGATGTTTCGAGGGAAAATTTCATCGTCATTCCATATTGTAATCGGTTCACTAATGACATATACAGATTTCTAAACAAAAAGAACCTTAACGTAATTTTTACCATCCCCAAAAAACTGAACTGTTTAATAAAATCGGGGAAAGATAATTTAGATATTAATAAGCAAACCGGCGTAGTCTATTGTATTAATTGTAACAATTGTGATTCTAATTATGTAGGGCAGACAAAAAGACATCTCAGTACTAGACTAGGATTAACGAACACCGACGTAATATTAAAAATTCAGCGAGCAATTTTTCTGTTGTTAGTGAGCACAGAATTAATCAAGGACATGAATTTGATTGGTCGAATCCTTTAATTCTGCATAAAGAAAACAATAGAAGAAAAAGAGAAATAGCCGAAATGTACTTTATCAAGAAATTGAATTCCACTATCAATTTACAGAAAGACACTGAAAGCTTTAGTACGATATATGACAATTTGTTTAGAAATTGAAGTAAAAAATTTTTAACATACATTGTTGGGAGCTATTATTAGTAGTTTATTATTGGTATGTTAAGGCAAGATGACATAAGCGAACCGAATATATTTATTTATTTATTTATTTGTCTTTTTATTATCTTATACTTTTTATATTTTATTTTTCATTTTTTATATTTTATTTTAGTAATTTGCCATATGGTACATCACAATTTAGCGAGAATGTAAATATTGTTAACTTTTAACTTTGACATAATTTTCTGTTTATTCGTTAGTACAGTGTGCTCAGTGGTAGCAAGATGACACAAGTGAAACGCAGTTAATTTACCATCCGATCTTAAGTTAAGTCTCACCGGAGCGTACTTTTAAATGTCAATAACGATATGCAGTAACTCATTGTAAGTCTCATTTGTTACATTTCACGTTTTCAATTTAAATGTTGATTCTGATTGCATGTACATTAATTTCTAGAATGCTTCTATTGTAATTTTGAAAAGGACCACAACCCGTATGGTCGAAACGTCAATAAATATAGTTTAACAAATCGAATAGACAGCCAGTGTAGTCAGTTTAATATCTACTACCTTAGTATTTCATTCCTGGCGAACGAAATTTAATATTTTATTGTTATAAATCCTGTTGTTGTATGGGTATTCTTATCTCGTCGCTGTATCCAAATGTTGTGTTGGCAAACGGGTTGTATGTGTGAGTCTCAATCTTGACAATGCGATCGTCAAAGACTGGCTCTTCCTCGATGTTGAGAATCTCAGTCATTGTTCAGATGGCGCGCACCGCAAATCCCAAAGATTGTAAAAACGCAACGTTTGACGAGGTGAGTCTCTTCTTCGCGGTTGATTTGATATTAGCGAATGATGTTGCTGCTAGCCTGATTGTGTTCTTCGTGTCTTTTTTCAACATGAGCATCCCGTCGCACGAGGTGTTGCTGTCGCCCGCCGTCGTACGTGCAATCTAACTGTTATTTCTTCGCCTCGAAGATCGAGCAATCGTCCCTTCTGGTCGACAACGCGTAACACTAAATCAGTAATGCTCCGTACGAAGACCGGCAGGTAAATGATCTGCGCCGGCGTTTCCGATATCTTATATCCTGGTGGTACCCTCGGTGAAAATTCGTGTATCGTGTGAACGAGTTTATCGTTGCTGTATGCACCCGCGGTCACGTTACACTCTATGCGGATAATGTTCACGTTGATAATATTAATCGCCACGTTCGATTGGTGCATTTTCGCGGTTGCAGTATACGATTCGAGAATCCCAGCAGCGATCCAATGTTGTTGGGCATGCTAAAGTTTACTCTGTAGGCACACTTGATCTCGCTTCTCATCGTATTGTAATTAGCGCGGAGCACGATTGGGTAATCTTCATCGTCGACACCTTTATCACTAACAGCATTATGTTTTCGGGAAAGTGCGCGTTTCAAAAATTCATGTATCGCTTGCAGCTCGTACGATCCCTCGGAAATTGTAATTTTCGCATCGTCTTTGCCGTAGTAAAATTTATTATTCGAGGAATTCACATTCGATATAGTGTGATAAGTTTCAAAATCCGTCAGACCGAGCTCGTAGTCCGCGTCGCTCAAATCTATGGGTGGAAAGTAGGTCGCCGCGAGGACGCTACTCTTCCCAGTCAATGTTAGTGTTAGCGACATGTTGACAAAACTGAGTTAAATAGCGCAATGTCAGTCTTTAAATTCGCTGCAAGTTGAACTAGAATTCAATCTCATCTCTCGGAGAAACTGCAAGCACAATTGTCCACAGATACTCTGATCATACGTTTGATAAGAGGTGTAATTGTATTCCAATTTCGGCACGTTTAAATATTGCACCAATTCCTCGGGTGGTCGAAGATTGCCAAAACTGTCGAAATAGATTGCGCGATTTCCCCTTTTTGCATACGCCACCCAATGAGTGCCAGGACCGTCTGTGCTGTCCAGATTGACGATACCGCTCTCATTTTCTCGCGCGCCATTTATCGGTAAATTATTGCGCATAAATACGTCTTTGAAATATGGAATGTGCATACGTTTTGCAAGTTGTAGCAATTGCACATTTGTAGTTACACCTTACGGCATTTTTAACGTTTTTTTGACGTTTTTTTTTTCCTCGCTCCTCGTCCATATTTGTAAGGGGCGAGATACAGTCCGCGGCCTTCCATGGCGCGATTGTGGCGTAGTATCTCTTGCAACTGACGTTGGCGCGGCTTTATTGTCGTTTACCGTTTTTGCTACGCCAGCCGCTCCGCCGACCAGGGATCCAAGCGCGCCCAGCATTGGTAAAATCGGCAAAAATCCGCCTCGTTTTGCTGCTGAAAGTACCCTCCTCCTCCTCTTTTTCGTCCTCTTCTTCAAGCCCATGCCGAGCTTCGTCTTGGCCTTCATCGCTGTCCAGACAACTGCGGCCGCGGCTCTCTCACCGAGACTCGAGTCTTTCGCGACGATGCGAGTTTTCGCTTTCTCGGCGAGTACCTCATCCGCCGCGTGTCTCTCGGTGAGTTCGCTGCTCCGAGAGTACGCTATATCGTGTTCACGACACGCCGCGTCCAATGGGTTGACACCTTGATCACCTCTAGCCAATCGCTGTTCTAAATGAGTTCCCGGGCCGCAAAATTGATAGCCGGGGATATGAAGCTCGACCGGAAGTGCGTTTATCGTTATCGCACGATTTAATACACCTGTGCCTATTTTCGTTGACATCCGCTGCAATCTCTAGACGATACTGAGCAAAGCGCGAGTCCGCGCAGCTATAAATAGACGGACGTTGGAGGTCAAATCGGGAGTGAGAAAATGCAATTCGTGCGACAACCTCTGACGATACGAGTGATGAATTACGACGACAGAGTACGCTGCAGCGTGAACGAAGGTGTGCGCAAACACGGTACGATGCTACCGACAACTATACGCGCGATCGTTTGCGGCCCCTCCAATTGTGATAAAACCAACGTGTTGATAAGCCTGCTGGAAAGTCCGCACGGTGTGCGTTTCGAGAACGTGTACGTGTACTCGAAATCGCTGCAACAGCCGAAATATCGCTATTTGAAAGATTTATTGACGCCGATTGACGAATCTTTCAAATAGCAATATTTCGGCTGTTGCAGCGATTTCGAGTACACGTACACGTTCTCGAAACCGAAACGCACACCGTGCGAACTTTCCAGCAGGCTTATCAACACGTTGGTTTTACCACAATTCGAAGGGCCGCAAACGATCGCGCGTATAGTTGTCGGTAGCATCGTACCGTGTTTGCGCACACCTTTGTTCACGCTGCAGCGTACTCTGTCGTCGTAATTCATCACTCGTATCGTCAGAGGTTGTCGCACAAATTGCATTTTCTCACTCCCGATTTGACCTCCAACGTCCGCCTATTTATAGCTGCGCGGACTCGCGCTTTGCTCAGTATCGTCTAGAGATTGCAGCGGATGTCAATCGGCTACTTTACATTCTCAAATAACAGTGACGTCATTCCACCGAGCGAGGCATGTCCAAATTCAATTTTTGTCTTTGATGACGTGGCATGCGACAAGCAAGATACGATAAGAGAGTACTTCTCAATGGGGCGCCACTCGAACATCAACTGCTTCTATCTCTGTCAGACATACGCGAGAATACCGAAACATCTTATATATACGCGACAACGCGAACCTGCTAATCCTGTTTAAACAGGACGCCACCAATTTGAAGCACGTGTACAACAATCACGTGAATACCGACATGTCGTATGAGGATTTCGGGGAGTTATGTCGTACATGTTGGCAGCAAAAGTATGGATTTCTAGTGATAGACAAGGACAGCTCGCTTACGAACGGGCGATACAGAAAAGGATTTAACGAGTTCGCGATACCGCGGAGCCATTAGTCGTCGACAGCACTCTCTAGAGTTTAGGATGGCTGATAATATTTGCGAGCGTGAAAAGGTTGCCAAGGAGATTGCGAAGACGGCCGAATCGATCCGCAAGAAACATCGCGCTTTGAAGACCGGACAGATCGATGATGATATCGCCGTCAAGACTCACTTTAAACCTATTATCGAGCCGCTACAAAAGATTGTCGACAACGCGACGATTTCGGTGAAAAACAAGCCTAACACCGACGACGACGACGACGACGGTGTGAAGATCGAGACACAGTATGAGGGGGAGACACCGAAAAAGAGAAAACATAAAACTATCAAGCGATATAAAGAGGAGGAGGAGGAATTGAAAAAGAGAAAATATGATATTTCGAAGCCATTGGACGCTTCACTGCCGATAACCTTTACACCGATAAGCGCACAACCTGTGATACCCAAAGCACTCGTAGACGAAAATGTTTTGGAAACCACGCGTAACCTGTCCGAAATACCCCTTCGACACTGGTTAAGATCGCCGAAAGGTCGACAAATGATGCGAAAGAATTTGGGACCATTAGGACGAGAATACATGGACGCTCTCCTCGGTGCTGATGAGAAGAAAGAAATTGATAATGTATACGGAGTCTACTTCGGCGAGAATGAAATGCGGCTCGGCAGCAAGCGATTCGCGAGGCGACACGCGGTACATTGGAACGCCCGGATTGTACGAGTTGATCTTCAAGAAAAGACCCGATTACCAGGAGGACGATTTGCAAAAATACAAACACATATTATTGACGACAAACGTGCATAAACGCAATTTTGATGTACAAGGTCGTGTGAAGGGTAGCAAGGGGGACAAGTACAAATATATAATCGCACCGTTGACGCGGGTGGAGAGCCCAAAATCTGGCACTGGAATGCCTCGCGCTATGACGCTAACCGACAATAAGATTGATTACGTGCACTGGGACGACCCCAACGAGCTAGTGGATCGCCTACGATTGCTCGACGCTTCGCGCCAAGCTGGCAACAACGCGCACGACAACGAGATCCTGTCGATCATCGAGAAACTGCGGGAAGCGGGCATTATTATAAATTAAACAAGGGTTCTGACAATCTATTCAGTCCATCGCGTGACACTCTACAAAGCATTGCAAAAATGTCTATCAATAAATTTGGATTATTCGAGCCGGCGATCATTGGCACACATTGATGAGAAGATGTGTGCGTAAAAACGCTCTATGTCGCGTCGCTACAGATTATGACGCGAGATCGCGCAAGATTCGCCGTGTAGCGCAACCTAAGGCGGATACCGATGCCGTCAACAAATTGTACCTGGAAGAGTGCTTTAAAACATTGATGGTCCAACAGAAAGAGTTAGATGAGAAGCTGGCTGCGTTAGAGAAGGATGAGCGTTGGAGACTGCGATAAAAGAACTTTTGCGTGCGCCAAACACTACCTCAGACATCTAATGAGCGGTTGGCTCGGAAACGTCCATCAAACAAACGTCTAGAAGAAGGGATTCTCGAGTGGTTACGATCGACGTGCTACCAAACAACAATGAGTGGTATCAGTGACCGACCCGGAAGCAGCAGCTGTGAACGACCCGGAAGCAGCAGTGAACGACCTGGAAACGGTGGTGAACGTGACCGCTACGATCAAGGTTACGATCATGTCAAACAGGGTTGCGTCCTTAAAGGTTACATACAAGGCTATCACCAACTCAGTAAGGGTTGCGAACAGGTCAGGGACGGTTACGATCGATTCAAAAGCGGCTGCAAACGGATCAGAAACGACTGTGAAAAAGGCTGCAAACGAGTCAAAGACGATTTTCGAATGGGTCAAGGACAAGAGTGAACAACGCTATAACGACTACCTAACCCGAAAGAACTTTAAGACAACGTGAACGAACCCCGAAACAACCTCGAAACAACGTGAACGAACCCCGAAAGAACCCCGAAAGAACCCCGAAACAACGTGAACAAACCCCGAAACAACGTGAAACAACCCCGAAATAACGTGAACGAACCCCGAAACAACGTGAAACAACCCCGAAACAATGTGAACGAACCCCGAAAGAACCCCGAAACAACGTGAACGAACGTGAAAGAACGAGAATGAATAGTAAAAATAACAACGAGCAACATAGTTTGGAGAGAAGGCAGTTGGTAAACGAGTTGCACGCGTCAGCGAGAAAAAATTTTCCCATGGAGAACAGACAGAAATAGTGGTTTAATAGGAAAAGGTTGTAGGGGGGGGGAAGTAGAGGAGAGAGAAAGGGGGTGTTAATGCGTAAGAGAGGGTTGGATATAAAGTAGGATCACATGATGGTATAGAAAAGGGGAGGGGGGGTGTTAGAGGAGGGTAGGTGAAGGAGAAGGTGGAGGGCGGGAGGCAACAGTGGGAATGTTGGGGATGGTGGTGTACAGATAAGGAAGGAAAAAAGTGGGGGAGGTTGAATAAAGGGGAGAGCGTGGATGAACATGAGGAACTGGGGATAGAGGAGGGGGTTTGGGGTAGGGTTAGTTGTCGGATTTCGAGGGGGCTCAGAGGGTTAAGAAGACTGGCGGGAAATGAGGGGGGGGGGAAGTGTGTGGTCGGGGGGAGAATATGGGGGAATGGGGGAGATTAAGGGAAGATCAAGGGTAGAGAAATGAGGGGGTTAGGGGCGTGATGGGTGAGGTAAAAACGAGGATACGATGATCTGTGGCAAGCCGACATTGTCGAGATGCGTCCGTACTCCCGTTTCAACAGAGGTTACCACTACATACTCACCGTCATCGATGTGTTGAGCTGCGTGGGCTGTACCACTCAAGAGTAAAGGAGGAAGCGAGACAGCTGACGCAATCGCTGAGATAATTCGAGACAGCAAGAGATGTCCGAAAAACATACAAACCGATAACGGGAAGGAATTTTACAACGCCGATGTGCAACGACTTATGCGAAAACATGACATTAATCACTATTCGACATATTCGGTATTGAAGGCGTCGGTCGTCGAGCGATTCAATCGCACGCTAAAGAACGACATGTGGAAGATGTTTACGCTGAATGGCACTTACAAATGGTTCGACATACTGCCACGCCTCGTATCAGATTACAACGGACGCAAGCATCGAACGATTGGTATGCGACCCGCCGACGTTACCCCCGCGATCGCCGAAAGACTCTTGGTTACCGTGTACAATCGTGTAAAAATCGCGGGCCCGGCAACGTTCAAAGTAGGTGATCAGGTACGCGTCAGCAAGTACAAACAACTTTTCGAGAAGGGTTACACGCCAAATTGGACAACCGAGGTGTTTAAGATTGTTAAAGTGCAGCGTACTAATCCCGTAACATAACTACTCGAGGATTATTGCAAGACATCTATCGCTGGAGCGTTTTACGAGCACGAGCTGCATCGCGCAAATTGTCCGGATGTGTACCTCGTGGAGAAAATACTGCGCAGGAGGGGTGACGAGGTTTACGTGAAATGGCTGGGATTCGACAGTTCGCACAACTCTTGGATACATAAAAACAATGTTATTTTAATGTATTTTATTCAATCATTGTATAACACTATATTGTATACCATATATATAAAATATATAAAATATATATATATAAAATATATAACAAAAAATATATATACTTCTCATTAATACATCATCACAATATAATAAATATAATAAATATAATAAATATAATAAATATAATAAATTGTAGGCATTTTTTATAAAGACGTTAACCGACGATGAGATTAGCTGATTTACGTGTTTTGTTTGTCGACCTCGTGCCGGGTACTTATTTATTTGTAATATTTATTATTGAAAGCGTTCTGAGCGATCCTTTGTTTGTCGAGAAAACCGAAAACACAGTTCTGCGCGATGAACGAAGGTAATTCTGATTGGTCCGATGTTTCGGGTAGGGAAGGTTTTAACACCGGGTATAAATATGCCGACTTTTTGGGAATCGAGACATCATTTGTTGAGAACATCATCTTCGGACCGTTTTATCGAGACCCAAGCACGCCTTCTCTCACGAACCGGCAGAAGATCTTTAATATCGAGGCGACAGGAAGGAAGATAGAATAGAAACGGGACTTGGACATCGAAGACGTTTTCGACTCGCAATAAACATATATATATATCTTCCGAACCTGACTTCTTTTCCTGATTCAACTAAATTCATCCGGCCTTCTCCTGCATTCCTACATTTTAATAATCAATAATTAATTGATCGATTCGATATTCGATATAGTATAAAAGATACGGCTACAGTTCAGTACAAAAGATACGCCTACAGTTTATCAGAAGTGGGATCGAGGCGTTGCACCCAGTTTCGCGAATTCGGCCTGAGAGAGGCGATTCGGGAGTTCGCGATACGCGTCGAGTGTGGGACGCGCGGGTTGAGACGATCAACGCATAGTGATCTTTGGGTTGCGCGAGTGTCGGGGACATCGCGGAGTGCCCGAGGAACCGATCGAGCAGATCTGAGGGACGGTGGCGGAGTCGATGCAGCCGAGTGATTTCACCATCGCTGAGATGAAGGAGGCTCTTCGTGAGAAGGGACTGACCTTGGGAGGGTCGAAAGCCGAGCTGATGAGCTCGGCTTTCGACCCTCCCAAGGTCAGTCCCTTCCCAAAGAGGGCTGCCGTCGGAGGGAGCGAAAGCGGAGTTGATCCAGAGGCTCGAGAAGATCGGCGAATCCGGGCGTGTGGGCCGAATTGAACAAGCGGCCAGAGGGGCAGCGTTCAGCGGGTGCCTCGCGTCCAGAAATGGAGAGTGAGATGGGGGAGACCCTGGCGGAGGACGACCTTCTGGAGGAGTTTGCTGCGGAGGAGACCGCGTTGGAGAGGACGGCGGCGAGACGGGATGCGGTGGTGCGAGGGCACGAGGGCGCCTCGTCCGCTTTCCTCGGAAATTTAGAACGCGCCGAGTTAAATCTCTTGCGAAGAGAGAGAGATTTGTGGGAGAGAGAGAGGTCATTTTTTCAAAGGGAGAGAGAGCTGCTTCGCGGCTCTTCGGTGGCGTCAACGGGATCGTCTGGTGGTGAAAGTTTTAGGGGCGTCAAGGAGTTGTTGCCGGAATTCGACGGAAGTGAGAATACGTTTTGGAGGTGGAGGAGTCAGCTCGGACTTCTCAGGGACACCTATCGTCTTGACGAAGGCGCTACCAGGATCCTGATCGGCTATCGTTTGAAGGGACGGGCATTGACCTGGTTCTACTCCAAAACCGAACACCTTGCAATGGGGATGGAGGAGCTGCTGGAAGAGATGGCGCGAATGTTCGACCTGCGTCCGGCAAGGATCACGCTCCGGAGAAAATTTGAGGCTCGCATGTGGAGGGGCGACGAGCCATTTAGCAATTATTATCACGAAAAGGTGATTCTTGCTAATCGTGTCCCGGTAGCTGAGGACGAGCTTCTTGATCATGTGATTGAGGGCATTACGAACGTGCAATTGCGGAACCAGGCGCGTCTGATGAGGTTCCGGTCGGGAGCGGAATTGCTGGAGGCCTTCGAGAGCATCGTGTTCGAGCGCAGAGACAGGATGATGGGGCCGCCCGGAGGAGCGAGACCCGCTGTCGGCGAGGGATTAGGAGCGGCGTTGGGCCCGGGACGGGCGGAGATCCGGGGAGACAGGGTGAGGCCAGATGCGGATGGTGGAGCCGGGCGGCCAGGGTTAGAGCGGACGCGGTGTTTTCGCTGCGGTGAGGTAGGCCATATCGCGGCACGTTGCGGGCGGCCGCCGACGGGTCGTGCGTGTTATGGTTGCGGGGCGTCGGGACACTTGGCGGCGGAGTGCCCTGGGCGTGGACGGCCAGCGGTGGCGGGTCCGACGGCGGGATCGACGGAGATCGGGTTGGCGGACGCGGTTCGGCCCGCCGCGTTTCCTGGACCGTACATGGTAAGTGTGGATATTTTAGCGGCAGATGAGGGCGCAGATTTTAATTATACCGACGACGCGGTGGTTGATTCGGGATCACCGATCAGCCTAATAAGAAGTAGTAACGTCCCAGAAAAATTATGTTCACTGGTCGATCAAAGCGCAAATCAATTTCACGGTATTAACGGTTCTTTACTCTGCGTAAATAGTATTTTTTATTGTATTGTAAAAGTCTGTGGCGTCCAAATCCAAATAAAGTTTTATACAGTACCGGACGACGCAATGATGTATAATGTTCTTCTCGGAAGAGATTTTTTGATGTGTCCGTCGATACGAGTTACGTTCGGAGAAACAGTAAAAATAGTAGCGATTGAGGAGCCGAGTACTTTTGGAGAAATTATGATGATTGAGAGTGGTGACGTTTCGGTCAATATGTGTGGCGAACTCCGAATCGACGAAGGTATTGGCGAAAAGAGCGTTAGAGAGATCAGCGAGGCGCACGAGGCAGGTTACCTCGATTGCTTGCGGGCGGAGAGCGGCGCGCCCAATTTTGAGATGACCATCGCATTGAAGCACGAACAACCGATAGCGTCGCGCCCGCGGAGGTTGTCATTCGCTGACAAGGAGGCTTTGTGCGGTATTTTAGACAGGCGCTTGAGTGATGGAACCATACGACACAGCGATTCCCCGTATGCGAGTCCCATCGTGCTCGTTAGGAAAAAAGACGGAAGTATTCGTTTGTGTATCGATTATCGCGAACTAAACAAAATCACGGTGCGAGATAATTTCCCCACGGAATTGATCGACGATAATATTGATCGCTTGAGAAGCAAAAAATATTTCTCGATTTCGGGTTTAAAGGATGGATTCCATCACGTCAGGATGCATCCCGCGTCGATAAAATATGCGTCATTTGTGACGCCGCTGGGGCAGTTTGAATGGCTACGTATGCCGTTCGGACTGACGAACGCGCCGCGTGTGTTTCAGCGTTCTATACATATGGTGTTTGTGAAAATTCGTGACGAACTCGGAAAGAGCGAAATAAAATATTATGAATTGCGCGACGGATTGGCCTATCGAAAGGACAAAAATGGGAAAGTTTATTGGTTCCCGCGGAGGCGGGACAAAGTCAAAGGATACGGTCGGAATAAAAAAAAAAAAAAAAAAAAAAAAAAAAAAAAAAATTTGATACCAAAATTTAAAAGACCGTATGTGATAAGGAAAGCGCTCGATTATGACCGATATATTGTAAGCGATATCGACGGTTTCCAGGTGATACAACGGCCATATAGCGGTGTAGTTGCGCCCGATCAGATGCGACCATATGTAAAATTATAATTGTGTTTGCGAGTATGCGTTTGACCGATATGCGATATTTGATTATGTTAGGCCGGGACGGCCTAAATGTCAGAATGGCCGAACTGTTGGCATTTATTCGTTGGGCTCGACTTATTTAGTTATCCGTCGTCCGTCTTGTTATTGCGGGCATGTATTATTATAAAGCATTGTCTCGGTATTTACATTCTTTTGTATTGTATGTCTTCCGTACATGTTTATCCGTTCGTCGTCTGAGATTTTTATCGAATTCGTGTCCTCGCGTGATTGGCGCGATTTGAAGCGTCGGTTATTTTGACGGCGGTATATAAGACGACCGCCGGTCGAGAGACGCGCTCTCATTATTGATTCTTCTCCGAGTAATAAACAGTTCTCAACGCATCAAGAGTATTTTATTTCAAATATATATATCACTCGCCCAACAGTTTAGTCAGGCGCTGGATGCAGCGCCTGAATGCCAACGATTCAGGCGTATGGGCGAGATTGAGCGAGCAACGGAGGCAGGAGAGATATTCGGATGGCATCCCGGCTTCAGGAGGTGTGCGTTCACCCAGTGAACAGGGTGACGCCATGGAGATGGAGACCGTGGACGATACGCCGAGACGAGGGGACCGAGTGAGGATGACGACGCCGGAACGGAGAGAGCATGACGACGCGACGCAGGCAGAACTCTTATTACTGCGTCGAGAGCGAGAAATTTTGGAGAGAGAGCGACAGTTGCTCCAAAGAGAAATAGAGATGATGAGGAGTGCAGCCTCGACACCGACGATAACGAACGGCAGCGTCATTTCTGCGTTCGGCGGTGTGAGAGGAATCAAGGAGCTGCTGCCTGAGTTTGACGCGACGGACAGCACCTTTTGGAGATGGAGGCAGCAGTTGGAGCTGCTGAGACGCACGTATCAGCTGGACGAGAATTCGACGAGAGTGTTGATTAGCTCTCGGTTGAAAGGCCGTGCGTTGACCTGGTTTTACTCAAAGGCCGAGTATGTGACGCTGGACCTGGAGGACCTTCTGCGAGAGATGGAGTCGATGTTCGACCTGCGGCCAGGAAAGCTGACACTGAGGAGAGAATTCGAGGCTCGTGTGTGGAAAGGAGACGAGCAGTTTTGCGATTATTACCACGAAAAGGTGATTCTCGCAAATCGCGTACCAATC
This sequence comes from Nylanderia fulva, assembly GCF_048542155.1. Lineage (NCBI taxonomy): Eukaryota > Metazoa > Arthropoda > Insecta > Hymenoptera > Formicidae > Nylanderia > Nylanderia fulva. The sequence goes on from NW_028190310.1 coordinate 21,874, forward strand.
GCGGAAGACGAACTCCTCGATTACATCATCGAAGGAGTGACGGATCCTCGGCTGCAGAGTCAGGCGCGCCTGATGAACTTCCAATCTGGAAGAGAGCTATTGAAGGCGTTCGAGAAGGTGGTTCGAGGGAATCCAAAGAGACCAGACGTCCGGCCAGGGAGAGACGGAGCGAGGACGACCAGCGGAGGAAGAGCAGAGACGGCGACGCGGGGAGGCCCGACGAGGTGTTATAAGTGTCGTGAAACAGGCCATACCGCGGCCCAGTGTGTGCGACCGCAAGCGAAGCGAGCGTGTTACGTGTGCGAATCTCCGAATCATTTCGCCAGAGAATGTCCAAAGCGAAATCGGTCCGCGGCGTCGGAAACGCCGAACAGCGTTGCGCAAACTACGTCGATGAACGTCGTGCAACCGGTTGCATTACTAAAACCATACATGATTACGGTGAAAATCAGGGCTAAAAATGAAAATAACGGGTTTGATAATTATGTGGTAGACGCGTTGATAGATTCGGGTTCTCCGATTAGTTTGGTGAAAAGCGAAGTAATTCGGGGCGACTCACGTCTGCTCGCCGGTGAGAGCATCGATCAGTTTTGCGGAATTAACGGCTCGCAGTTAAATATCGACGGCATCGTTCACGCCGACTTAGAGGTGAGAGGCGTGCGTTTGAAAATGAAGTTTTACACGGTGCCTCATAGTACGATGGCGTATAGCGTATTACTCGGTCGGGATTTCCTGAATTGTCCGTCGCTGCGTGTAACATTAGGGCGAGATTTTGAAATTACAAACGCGGAAGAAGCGCGCGTTAGTCAAATGATGCATATTGAATGCGACGACAATGTGGCGTGTTCGAGCGAAAAAGTAAAAATTAATCCGGCGGTTGATGAAGATACCACCGAAAAGATCTGCGAGGTCTACGAATCTCATGGTTTGAGTAGTCTTCGAGCGGAGAAGTGCGTGCCGGATCTCGAGAGGGTTATCGCATTAAAACACGAACGACCGAGCGATGAGAGTATAGAGTCTGCGTTGAATGATCCGGTGCCATGTAACATCAGGGACGTACATAGGTTCGTCGGACTCGCGAGTCATTTTCATCGATCTATGCCGAGATTTTTATTGGTGGCAAAATCATTGTACGATTTTATTCGAAAAAACTCTGTTTTCAAGTTTGGGCGTCACCTGTTTGTCGTCATCGACGTGTTCGCTAAATTTATCCGGCTCTACCCGCGTAAGTCAACAGCATCGGAGGAATCGGTAGAGTATCTCTTTAAATATTTCTGCGCGTATGGTAAATCGAGACATTCAATTTCGAACAGAGGAACTTGTGTCAAATCTGACATATTTGAGAGATATTTGGGATCCGGTGCTATAGAGCACGTATCAATTGCTGTGGGCACGCCGAGGGCAAACGGACAGGTGGAAAATATGATAGAATGATAATTCCGATTGTGAAAAAATTGAGCAGCGAGGTGATGCGAGCGATCTATTACGCGATCCAATTAATGTGAGCGATTATCCGTAGCGCGACCTCGACGCGAGATAAACCTCAGACAAATATTGACGAAGCGCAAAAGAAAAAAACGAGATGTGCTATAATTTGCGACGGATCAAATGCACCCGTATATTCGAGCATGATTATGTATTATTTGGTAAAGGAATTTTATTTATTGCGTATTGTAATTTTGGTAATAACGTTGACCGGGACGGTCAAAAAGTCAGGATGGCCGAGCTGTAGGCATTTTTTATAAAGACGTTAACCGACGATGAGATTAGCTGATTTACGTGTTTTGTTTGTCGACCTCGTGCCGGGTACTTATTTATTTGTAATATTTATTATTGAAAGCGTTCTGAGCGATCCTTTGTTTGTCGAGAAAACCGAAAACACAGTTCTGCGCAATGAACGAAGGTAATTCTGATTGGTCCGATGTTTCGGGTAGGGAAGGTTTTAACACCGGGTATAAATATGCCGACTTTTTGGGAATCGAGACATCATTTGTTGAGAACATCATCTTCGGAGCGTTTTATCGAGACACAAGCACGCCTTCTCTTACGAACCGGCAGAAGATCTTTAATATCGAGGCGACAGGAAGGAAGATAGAATAGAAACGGGACTTGGACAGCGAAGACGTTTTCGACTCGCAATAAACATATATATATATCTTCCGAACCTGACTTCTTTTCCTGATTCAACTAAATTCATCCGGCCTTCTCCTGCATTCCTACATTTTAATAATCAATAATTAATTGATCGATTCGATATTCGATATAGTATAAAAGATACGGCTACAGTTCAGTACAAAAGATACGCCTACAAAATATAATAAATATAATTTACAACGGTATTCTATAATGTCCCCACGGCAAGGTGTCGGTCGACTCAGGTACAACATACCGTTTGTCATCGTAGGGACTTAGAGCAATTTTTGTCTCGCTGATGGTATACACTTTATGCAATTTTGATCTTATGCATGACTGCTGACGCGTCATTTCAATTTCGTCATTAAGACAACGCGTATAATCGTCGAATGTTATACTACGCGCTACGACGTTACTTTTGACACCTTTTGCCTTTTTAGTATCCTTTTTACCGTCTACCCGCAAAGCATACATTTTTGCTCTAAGCCCGACGAATTCGGTCATTATCGCGCCGTTATTCTCATCTTTCATCAGACCCGGCACCTTTTTATTCGCGAGCGGTATATCGTACGCATTATTCGCGGCGTTGTCGCTGGTATCGAATCGAGCGATATCGCGTTTCAAATTTTCATAGACATCTTGACATTTAATTTGATAAATTAAACTGTCCGTGTCGGTGTACATTACTCTACAATTGTCACGATAGAGCGGTGACATGTATTCGTGGTGAAATTCATAAAGACATACTTTTAATATGTCGAGTATGCACATGCCGACGTAGATTGGTTTGTAGATTTTAACTTCGAGTTTGCGTAATTCAATTGCAACTAATTTTTCCGAAAATATGCTAGTACTGTGGGATGGAGCACGGTTTTCTGTCCGCTCCACCCGTTATATTGTTTTGCGAGGGTTTTGATGGACCTTGGCGATGCCCGTGAAAACTCGGGCGTGTTGACGCGATCGCAAGCGACGAGTTAGTCGGGAAAAGACCGTGCGAGCGAACACATGTAAAAGATCGTGACGAATGCCGTCGAGGCCACATATATATATATACATATATACCCATTCCTTCTAAATTCTGTATTCGCGTAAATCCCAATAAAATATCTATATTACATTTTATTTGTGGAAAAACAACCATTTCTGGATTTTCCATCGAACCTAGTCAATTCATATCCCACAAGTAAATTTTTGGGGGCTCGTCCGGGATTACGCATCGGATGGAAGGAGGCGGGTTTGAAGGTGGTGTAATGATGAGCGACGGCGGAACCGCACGGAACGATGGAGCGAGAGACGTTGTGCAGGCGGACGCTATGACGATTGTCCAGCTTAGAAACGAGTTAAGACGACGAAAATTGAGGACGACAGGCAACAAGGCTGATCTGGTGGAGCGGTTTTGGGCGGCGGTGTTTCTCGAGGGTCAGGAAGACGGAGACGAGAGTAGCGACGACGGTGGTGTGCGCGGTCAGGTGGATTGCGAGTCTGGTGATGAGTCGGAGCTCAGTGATGCGTCGGAGGATGGCCGGAGGCAAGGGCCGTCGCAGGAGCCGTTACGGAAACGTGAGAGGTGTTTATTGACATTTAAAGACGTTGAAGATGCTATCGATACATTTAGCGGTGATGATGGCAAGAACGTTAAGCAGTGGATCAGAGATTTTGACGAAACAGCAAGCCTGTGTCAGTGGAACGACGTGCAAAAGACGATATATGTAAGGAGACTTTTGCGTGGATCAGCGAAGCTATTCGTAAAGTATGAAGCACGAGGGAAGACGTGGAAGGATATCAGAACTGCCTTGAAGCGCGAGTTTTCCCAGAAGACCAATAGCCACGATGTACATTTTCAATTACAAAGGAGGAAGAAGAAAACGGATGAGACGTATCACGAATACTGCTATCAGATGTTGGAAATCGCCTCCAGGGCGAAATTGGAAATCAGCGCGGTAATACAATATATAATAGATGGTATAGCGGACGATGAGGTAAATAAAATTAATGATAATCCTTAAGAGTCGCCAGTAATAAATAATGAAAATCTCTCCTCCAATTTTAAAGTCGACCAGACTGGCAATAATTTATTTAAAAAATTATTAGTTAAATTACAACGTTTCGGCTGTCATTGCAGCCCTTTTCAAGTAATCTATGAACAATTATATACATATAAATATACTCTTAATGCGCTTAATCATACAAATAATTATAAATTTACAAAAATATATATGTTTACATACCAGATTAATACAATAAATCAAATTTACAGCAAACCCCCGACAAAATTAACCATTGTTTTGATGAACAATGTATAACTGACAGAAGTGAGCACGAAGAAAAATAGATGTTGACTGTTAGCAGGAAACTTAGTCACTAACGCGTTGAGAAAATAGAAAACCAGAGTACTGTGTCTTTCGCAATTTTTAAAACGTCAATACAAAGTCAAATAAATAAATAAATAAATAAATATGTAACATATGACAATATAATATATTAAATAGCTTCAAGAACGCGATCATAAATCCCACTGAAATTCTCCGTATCTTTTTGTAAATTAATGCTCTTTCTTTGGTTTTTTATATAGAACATTTCTGCTATTTCTCTTTTTCTTGTTTGTTTTTCTTGATGCAGAATCACAGGAGAATCCCAGCGGAACTCATGATCGTTGCAAGTCCGATGCAAACTAACAACTGAGTGTGATGTCGTGTCTTTTTTGATGTTATTTTTATGTTCCTTAATACGTGTTTCTAAATGTCGCTTTGTTTGTCCAATATATGTAGAGTCACAATTCGCACATTCGATCTTATAAACGACATCGGTTCTTTTTAAGTTGTCAATACTATCTTTTCCTCTTTTTATCAATGTGTCTAATTTTTTAGGAACGGTATATAATACACCGATTCCATTTTTGTTTATGCAACGAGTAATATTTTCGCTCAAATCTCTAATATACAGCAACACTATAGCATTTCGTGTATCAAATTTATCTCGATTAGACGCACCAAAATTACCGCCAAATTTAATCGCCCTAAGTCTCCTGTTAATAATTTTGTTTATGACTGTTGACGGGTAACAGTTGTTACGAAGAATTCGTTTGACTAAGATGATGTTTTTTTCGTGAAACATAGGGTCCGCGAGTAAAATAGCCCTGTCCACGAGGCTTGTGATCACACTAATTTTATAACGTAAATAAAATTGTTTTGTACGGCGCGAGAAGTATTTCGGACTTGAAACATAAATTAGATATATACGAAATAATGAAAATTAGATCTAGGCATTCCAAGACGGAGGATCGGAAAAGGAAATTTATACGCGCGGAAAACGATAGTAAGCAAATTGATAAACGGTGTTACATTTGCGGCAATAAAAATCATTTGATCGCGGAATGCCCGGTGAAGGGAAAAGGCGTTAAATGTTTTCGATGCGGCACACACGGACATGTTGCTGCTAAATGTCCTACGGTAGAGAACAAACAGACGAATAAAGAAAAAAACTGTAACGCGACGCAGGGTGAGACAAAAAGTTGTTGTAAAACCGTTGCGATAAACTCGGTCGAGTTATCGGCTTTAATCGACACCGGGAGTGACATCAGTCTGATGCGCGCGGATTCTTATGTTAAAATCGGAGCGCCGGCGTTAATTAAGAGGCAAATGAAATTTTGCGGTGTTGGCTCAGATGAAAATGTAACATTAGGTGAAGTATATGTTAGCGTTTGTGTGGACGGATGTTTTTTCGGCGTAACGTTTCACGTGGTCCCTGATGCGCTGTTGCAGCACGCGATTCTTATCGGAACAGATTTTTTAAATAATGTCGAGTTGCAAGTAAAAGAAGGTGTCGTTAAAATTTCAAAAACTGCTGAAGCATTTTCCGAATTGCCTGCTGTAAACAGGATCGACCTTGGCGATGAAGTAAACGATGTAAACATAGAGCACATTATGGATCGAGAGTGTAAAGATGAAATAAGAGAAATAATATCGAGTTATAAACCCGAGAAAATTCGAGACGTAGGTATCGAGCTAAACATTGTGCTGAAGGACGAGACTCCTGTATACCAGCGTGCTCGTAGGCTGGCTGTACCCGAACAAAGGACGCTTGACGAACAAATACACAGATGGTTAGACGAGGGCATTGTTCAACAATCGTATTCTGATTATGCCAGCCCGGTCGTGCTGGTTAAGAAAAAAAATGGTGCTACGAGAGTATGCGTTGATTATCGGAAACTTAATGAGAAAATAATAAAAACGCGGTATCCTTTACCAATTATAGAGGACCAGATTGATCGTTTGCAAGGAGCTAAAATTTTTAGTACAATAGACCTCGAGAATGGTTTTTTTCATGTTCGCGTGGCGGATGATAGTCGCAAATATACGGCATTTATAGTTCCAAACGGTCACTACGAGTTCTTGCGCATGCCTTTCGGTTTAAGTACGTCGCCAGCATATTTTCAAAAATACGTCAACGCAGTATTTGCTGACTTAGTGGCGAAAAATGTCGTGTCAATATATATGGATGACTTGATTATTCCATCAAAAAATTGTCAAGAAGGGTTATTACACTTAAAAGAAGTATTGCAAGTAGCAAGTTCGTACGGGTTAAGGATAAATTGGAAGAAATGCCAGTTTTTGAAAACTAGAGTAAATTATCTAGGATTTATTATAGAGGACGGAGACGTTACACCTTCCGACGAAAAAACTAACGCGGTAAAATATTTTCCCATACCGAACGATAGAAGAGCGGTGCAAAGCTTTTTAGGGTTGACTGGCTATTTCCGAAGGTTTATCCCGAAATATGCATCTGTTGCACATCCTCTGACCGAATTGTTAAAGGAGGGAGTTAAATTTTTTTTGGTGACAAAGAAACGCGCGCGTTCGATCAGTTGAAGGAGGCTTTGGCGAGAAGACCTATTTTACGAATCTATTGCCCAAACGCGGAAACGGAGCTGCACACGGACGCCTCGTCACAAGGTTATTGGGGCTATTAAGGGGCTATTTTACTACAAAGAGATAGCGAAGATCGTCTTTTTCATCCGGTGTACTACGCAAGTGGCAAGACCACCGATAGCGAAGCAAAATTTCATAGCTACGAGTTGGAAGTTTTAGCAATTATTAAGGCGTTGCGAAAATTTAGAATTTATTTGATAGGTATACCGTTTAAAATTGTAACAGATTGTCAGGCGTTCGGACAAACAATGAAGAAGACGGACGTCTGCACGCGGATTGCACGATGGGCTTTGTTCCTGCAGGATTTTCAATATGTTGTCGAACATCGGCCCGGAAAGAGTATGCGACATGTCGATGCGCTCAGTCGAAATGCATTGCCAACTGCAATGCTCATAACGGAATGTCAGGAGGGCATCATTGCAAGGCTGCAAAAAAATCAAGCAGAAGATGAGGAGTTGGTAGGCATCCGAGACCAAGCAATAAGTAACCAAGCGGAGGGATACGTTATTAAAAATGGACTTTTACACAAGAAATTGAACGGAGATACGCTAATTGTAGTTCCAAAGCTAATGAAAAACAATATTATACGACAAGCTCACGAGCGTGGCCATTTCGGTCCAGACAAAACGGAGAAGCTGCTAAAGATGAATTATTGGTTCAAGGGAATGCGTAGTAAGATCGAAAAGATTGTCCGAAATTGTATTAGCTGTATTCTGGCTAAGAGAAAATCTGGAAAACAAGAAGGCTGCTTACATCCTATCCCAAAAGGTGAAAGTCCGCTAGATACGTATCACGTGGATCATTTGGGTCCCCTGCCGTCTACACAAAAGAAGTATCGTCATTTATTCGTAGTAATCGATGCTTTTACAAAATTTGTCTAGTTATACCCCACGAAATCTACAAGCGCAGCCGAAGTATTAGACAGATTGACGCAACAGAGCGCTGTTTTCGGAAATCCGAGAAGGATCATTTCTGATCTAGGAACGGCTTTCACTGCGAATGACTTCGAAACTTATTGTAAAGACGAAAATATTGAGCATATCACTGTCGTTACCGGAGTCCAACGAGGAAACGGGCAAGTTGAGCGGATTAACCGTATTTTGATTCCAATGTTGACAAAGTTGTCAGCACCGAATTCTGCTCAATGGCATAAATATGTAATGAGAACTCAGCGATATCTAAATAGCGTACCTTCGAGAAGCACAGGCGCATCGCCATTTTATCTTTTATTTGGCACGCAAATAAAGACGAAAGAAGATCTCATACTTAAGGATCTTCTTGAAGAAGAAGAAGCTGCGGCATTTTTAGAGAAACGTAGTGAAACGCGACGACAAGCAAAAGAAGCAATCGCTAAAATTCAGGAAGAAATCAAACGGAGCTATAACAGAAAGAGAAAAGCACCAAGTATATATAAGGAAAATGATTTGGTTGCCATTAAACAGACACAAGGCGGACCTGGTCTGAAGTTTGCTGCGAAATATTTTGGTCCATATCGGATTAAACGAGTTCTTCGGAATGATAGATACATAGTGCAGAAGATTGGCGAAGGAGAAGGTCCTCGTATGACATCCTCGGCGGCGGATCACATGAAGCCTTGAAGCGATTCTTCTAAAGACGCTGTTTTGGAATAGACATCTGAGGCCAGAAGTCGTCGGATAGCCGAGTGTGGGATGGAGCACGGTTTTCTGTCCGCTCCACCCGTTATATTGTTTTGCGAGGGTTTTGATGGACCTTGGCGATGCCCGTGAAAATTCGGGCGTGTTGACGCGATCGCGAGCGACGAGTTAGTCGGGAAAAGACCGTGCGAGCGAACACATGTAAAAGATCGTGACGAATGCCGTCGAGGCCACATATATATATATATACCCATTCCTTCTAAATTCTGTATTCGCGTAAATCCCAATAAAATATCTATATTACATTTTATTTGTGGAAAAACAACCATTTCTGGATTTTCCATCAAACCTAGTCAATTCATATCCCACAGTACTATGAAAATTTGGTTTCGCGATCATTGCCTCCGCACCGTACCGTCCGTCCCATTTTGTTAATAATTTTACATCCACATGATTGCGCACATTTTCCATCGTCTTGCCAAATACCGCATTATTCATCAATTTATATAAATTTTTTTCAAAATCGTTTTTCACATGTGTTCTAAACTGCGTGTTGAGTTCGATGTATTTTTGCAGCCACGCTGACTGCGTGAATTGTAGTATGCGATATATTTTTGTTATGCGTAGCCCGTGGCGCGTGCACTGCTGTAGATTACGATAGTGTATCACGTAGCGCTTCTTATCACAAAGCGTTGCGAGGAGTTTATACTCCCGCTTGCCGGGCGGCTTATCGCGCGTCGGGCAAAACGGTAGGTCAATGTGCGTGTCATGAAGATGCTGCGGATACTCTAAATCTACTTCGAGAACATAGCCTATAGGCGAATCGAACGCGATAGATGATACGTCAAAATTCGATATATCGTCGACCCACCGAAAATCGGCATACGGCAATGGTTGACACATTGCCCATCCGTACAAATTATTTACATCGAAATACATGAGGTACGATGAGGGTTTCGATGGGTCGTACGATTGCAAGTACTTGTTATTAGCCTGTGCGTATCGGACCTGAACATTGACTAAGGCCGCCGCGTATACCCCGTTCGACAAACATAACCATGTCAATGTCTGTTAATAATTCATATTTTATATTCGTATGTTTTAACATGGCGTCCCATGTATATCCGGGGAGAGTATAATAATACGCGGGATCGAGTCCGTAACTTTTTATACAACTATCGCGATAATTCTCAAATATATTGGCCAATAACAAGACATCAATTTTTAAATATAAATCGCTATATTCGCCTAGCGTTCGAAGGGAGAATCGGCTCCAGACGGTCTCGGCGTGCGCGTAATCACTCTCGGATACTGTGTCGCCGGTTAAGGAACTGTAAAATGAGTCGCGCGGCGGTAAACATGTGTCTTGTAATCTGTCCACGCAGTCTATGTATTCGTACGGAAAGACGCCCTTCCGTGTCAATAAATTGAATTTTTCACTAGTTAAATTTTGATATTCCGAATGTAAAATTTTTAATTTTTCTTTATCCAAAAATGACGCTAATTTGTCGAGACTAGCGCTGAAAAACTTGTACTGAATCCGCCGCCACTAAGCATGGATTCACCGACATACCGTCTCTGCAAGCGCACCTTTGCACCCTCGAGTCGCGCTATTCTCGCCACCAGAGATTGTCTATGTCCAATCGAGAGACGCGGACGCTTGGCACGGCTGCGTTCTTCCAGCTCTTCGATAAATTCTTCGCACTCTTGCAGCCATCCGAAATATTCGCTCAAGTTAGCAACTTGGCGGGAACGCTCCAACAGGTCGCGCTCAACGTTCTCCATTTTTTGTAAAAAATTCACTTTTTCACACTTATTACAAAAAAAAAACTACTTTGCACACTAAACTTTTTTTCTTGCACCTCGAATAAAGCGTGCGCTCGCCAGTGGTACTATGGCCCGGCAGCTGCATCGGTCCTCATTATATATCCCGATCATCCCTTTGTTCGTGGGATGATGATGCAATTGTTAATTCGCGAGAAATATTTGTGCGATATCTACCCGCTGATAATTCTTAGAAATACATAGATAAGGCCGCCCGTTACCTTCCTGGTGTAAATTTCACCCCGTCGCAAGACACGTCAGATCCTGCGCAAACATGTCGCAACCTGTATGGATCATGTATCAACCCGCTTGATTGTCGGCAAACCTTTTGTTCTTAATAATTCGCAGAATTATCTTATCTTATCTTGGATTTTCGGAGAAAATTTAGATATCGCTGTAATAGATATCGCTGTAATAGATATCTTATCTTGGATTTTCAGAGAAAACTTAGATATCCAATTGTCGGCGCTCAGCCTGGATTAAGAAACGGCGGCAGCCATTCGTAGAATTTTTATCTTATCTTATCTTGTTTATGAAAACTTAGATATCGCTCAAAGACGCCGCTTATCTTATCTTGTTTATGAAAACTTAGATACCGCTCAAAGACGCCGCTTATCTTGGATTTTCTGCGAAAACTTAGATACCGCTCAAAGACGCCGCTTATCTTATCTTATCTTGTTTATGAACATATCAGGTAACATGATCCCCTTATCTTATCTTGTTTATAAACATATCAGGTAACATGATCCCCTTATCTCTCTTATCTTGTTTATAAACATATCAGGTAACATGATCCCCTTATCAGGTAATATGATCCCCTTATCAGGTAATCTGATATGTTTATAAACAAAAGATAAGCTTATCTACTGATAAGACCCCCTCCCCCGCGTGACGTCACCCCCCTCGCCCCCGATTCCCCCCGCCCCTCACCCCCCCTCATTGCCCCTGGGTTAGAACTCCCCTAGTATTACTACTGTCACGCAAAGAGCTATAATGAAGATAATTATCCAAAATTGAAGCGAAGGACTGTACGACTACGCAACAATCCAATCAACTTTCTACGGTAGTAGCGGAAGATTCCAATAAGGACTTGTCATCAACAATTGCGTGCGTTCTGAGTTTATAAAGAATTTGTGGGGAAATTTAGTAGATGAATAACCCCCTTAAATAGGATTAGCGTGTCAGAAAATATAAAATAAGCGAAGCCGAAATAACTATTGAAAGACTTTAATGCTGGATAGCACGAAATAAGAATACAGTCTATAAGTAGGTCAAAGAGAGACTTGCAAGACAACACGTTATTGTGTCAGCTGATCCGGCACGACTGCTCGATATCGAACCGTCGCGACAAGAAATCGATCCCTTCCCTGCGCCATCAATCCGCGCGTCTAGTAATTATCTGGTGACTAGTTTGCACGCATCTTAAACCAATTGTCTTATCGTCTACAAATTAGTTACTAATAACTCGTTAACCAGTTCACTGGTAATGACTCATATATGGGCAAAAAAAAGTGCCACATCTGATAATGACTCATATATGAACACTTTGCCAATTTTTAACGAATTTGAATGAAACCTGATATATCCATGTTTTTGGGGTCGCTGATTATGAATCTGGAATCAAATTTGAGAAATTCCTTATGGATTCAATATGGCAGCTAGTAATTAACAGTATTTGATTTGTAATGAACGATTCAAAAGATATTAATCTTAATACATATAGATATTATATAGTATTGAGTGTATAATTTTCAAAATGAAATAACAACATAATGTTTTAATCAAATGAGAAATATTTTTATCGGCTCTCAATATTAAGAATAATATATAAAGAATAATATAATGTTTTAAATTAATTTGTTATCTGTGATCTAAATATCACAGCACAAAACTCGTGTTACAAATCTATCGATATTTTATCGGTGTAAAGTTGCGCATATTGAATCAATCAATCTGAACTGACTAAACATAGTTACATTTTTACGTCTGATGGTATATGTAACCAATATATATATAAGTGACTTGTAAGACCGTGATCATAAGCGATTCAAAGGACAATGAACTTATCGAATTTGATCCTCTCCATTTAAAATTTTGAAATTTCAATCTTAAATTCATCATTAGCGATACCAAAAACCCTTTATAGTTAAATTTCCATATAAAATACGTAATTATTTGCTCTCACCAGTTTTGGCACAAAACGTTAATTTCGGGTGCACCAGTGAACTGGTTAACAGAAGTTATTGAGATTCTAGGAGATAATTGTTCATTATTTGCACTTGTTGATACAGAGAGTCCAATCTCTTTTATTAACGCATTAACAATTACGAAACTTAATAATGCTACTTTGATATTACAGTCGTTACGGACTGCCATGTGCTAGTATTAGCAGACAACAAAGCGAGCATAATCCGCAAATCACTCGTTGGAACATTCTTAAATTCCAAAACTATAAATTCAAGATTATGCATAAAAACGGTAAGAAAATGGCGCATATAGGCGCATTCAGTCAGGTTGTTAATCATATACAAGCTCTTCCCTTTGAAAAGGAACTGATTTACAGACAGGACTCTAAAATTAAATCTGTTGCTATAAAACTCAAATCACAAAATCGAAGACTTCAAGCTTATTGAAGGTCTAGTTTTAAAAAAAAAGTCCCGATAAATCTCGTTTTGTAGTATCAGAATCTGTGATAACAAACGTTATTCGAATATACCACGATGGAATGTCTCACTGTGGAGTCGAGAAAACAGTTCAAGAAATCGGAAATAATTATTGGTCTTTTTGCATTAAGAAAAAAGTTCAGGATTACTAATTGCATTATGTGTTTAATAATTCCAATAAATGTCCAATTCTTCAATAAACGCGCGCAAAGGAGAGATGCAGATTACGGACACCCCTTCTCATCCGTTCAAAATCATGCATGTTGATCATTGCGGGCCCTTAAAGGAATCACTTTCGGATAAAAAATACATTCTAGTTAATCATCATAGAAGCCTTCTCACATTTTACGTGGCTCCTCCCAGTAAAATTGACTGTCTAGAGAAACCATTCAATCGTTATCTAGTTTATTTTTAAACGTATCCCATCGACGTTAATTTCAGATAGAGGAGCCGCTTTCTCCTTACAAGATTTCGCTAACTTTATTAATGATAATAAAATAACATACCACATGATGGCGGTAGCAGCCACTTGAGCTAACAGTCTCGTAGAAAATCAATAGATTTGTTACATCCTTCTTATTATTATTAATATTGAGAGCCGACATATATTTCTTATCTAATTTTATTTACGCCTGGGCCTAATCATGGCGTTATTTACTAACATCTACTAAAAGGCAAATGAAAAATTTAGGATCGAAAGGGTCTGAATAGCTTAGTTAGTAAGAGCAGTTGCCCGGAAAGTGAACGACGCGGGTTCGATTCCCGCTTCAGCGACTTTTCGGACCTATATTTTTCTCGTCTATTTTTCTCCATATGTAAGTTCGAGATTAATTTATATATGGAACTTAGTAATCTCAAACCAAGAGATACAGTTCCGAAAAATTAATTTTTCGCGCTTGGGCTCTATTGGCCGATTTAAAATTCATATATTATTATTATTATTAATATTGAGAGCCGACATATATTTCTTATCTGATTAACAATAATTATTTATTTATAAATTGTTTAAATAATTGAATTTTGCAATTTGGATAGTAGATTCGTGATCAGCGACCCCAAAAACCCCACAGTCAAGAATTTCAGGTCAATTACTCGATTTTTTAAATTTTGTTCAGCTTTTTTCGATTTGGCCATATTGTGATTTGAAGTAATTTCAACCTCTAATTTTGGGTAACTTTCGAAAATTTTCAAAAAACTAAAAGTGATGCCTCTTTTCATTTTCGATGACGATTAATTTGAGACCTGCTGAACCATTTTATGTTTTATCCTAAGCTCGCTATCCAAGTTGCAAAAACAGGCTAATTTTGCGGTCACTCTTTCTTATAACAACAAATAACGAAGTAAATCATGTTGACATTTTAATACATACAGTCAAGCGCTGCCATGTAGGTGAGGTATCGAGGGAGTTTCGCGAGAGAGGAAAAATCACAGAATGATGTAAGTAACAAAAACAAAATTTCTTCTGGAATTTTCTTACTCCATCTAAAGATATAGAATTCTCAACGTATTTTATAACAAGAGAGAAATAATTAATTATCTATTTCTTGTAACAATATCTAAAAATATTTATCTATTATGCTTATATTGTGCTTAAATGCGCAAACGTCGAACAATCTACTTAATCAGTTTTAAATATAAATATGATATTTTAAATCAGCCAATAGAGCCCAAGCGCGAAAAAATTAATTCTTCGGAACTGTATCTCTTGGTTTGAGATTACTAAGTTCCATATATATATATGGTCGCGTGTCGCTTCGTCGCGGGAGGCGTGGTGGGGGAGATCGCGACATCCCGCGTATTGTATAAATAATATGAAGATTAACAATGCAATCCATAATCTTTCGATTACTACAAGCGTTAAAAGGACAATATGGCAACGTATACAAACAAAGAATATTACGACATGTTGATGGCACTTGGCGAGTGTCACGGGCAGTACCACGTACCTACAAGACGATGCGCCGAATTATATTCACATCGAGCAAAACATCCGTCGGCCTCTGTTATACTTCGCACGGCTCAACGATTACACGAAACTGGCAATGTCCTTCCAAATAAACACGATATTGGAAGAAATCGTGACGCAAGAAATTTGCGAAACACAGAGCGAATTGTACGCGCTTTCGAGGATAATCCTGAAACGAGTATTCGGATGGTTGCTCGAAAACACAACTTATCGTACTCGACAGTACAACGAACACTCAAAGAAGAAAAGTTGCACGCATTTCATTACACACACGTGCAACATTTACGACCAGAGGATTACCCTACAAGACGAACATTTTGTGCAAATTTTTTGAGAAGAGTGGATCAAGATCCCAGATTTTCTTGTGTGATATTCAGCGACAAATCGTTATTCACATAAGAAGGACTTTTTAATTCTCATAATATGCATTATTGGAATGAAGAAAATTTCAGAGTCACACGGTTCACAAATATCCAAGTTCGCTGGAAAATAAACCTGTGGACTGGAATAATGGGAACGCAAATACTTGAACCAGTTATTCTCCCATATATTTTAACTGGCCAAACGTACCTCGAATTTTTAAGAGAAAATCTGCCAGATTTTTTAGAGGAAGTATCATTATTCGAAAAAAACAAGATTGTTTTTCAACAGGACGGTGCTGGGGCACACAACGCCAGAATTATTATAAATTATTTAAACGAGCAATTTCCTGGACAATGGATGAGTCGGTACGGCCTGATACGTTGCGTTGGCCCGCAAGATTCCCGGATCTTAATTCTTTGGACTTTTTTTTATGGAGATATTGCAAGGGACTGATTTACAAAACGCTTCCCGAGGACGTCGATGACTAGAAACAAGATTGCGACATGCGATCTGGAATATCGCGGACAAAGTAATGGAGAACGTTCAAGAAAATTTATTAAAACGCGTAAGAGCTTGCGTCAGAATGGATGGTGCTCAATTTGAGCACCTATTATAATTTACTTTTAATTAAAAATCAATCCGTTTTTTTTCAGAGCGACCAAAAACAATCCGCTTTTTTCAGAGCGATTAAGGTAGTTCTATCGCTACAATATCAACTAAAAGTTTCGCCTCTAATCGATAAGGAAATTCATCGTTTATACAATGTTACCGTAGCAACAATTTTAGTTGAGTCTGTACTGTCTGAACTTTTTTACATAGAAACAGCTCATGTATGAATACACCACTATCACATTTACGAAGCGGCGTGTTAATCGTGGCAACATTGCAGTTCTATCTCTTATTTTTTTAAGAAATATTAATTTTTTAACGGAATTTATTAATAATGTCAGATCAATTGCGTTTTAAAGGTCGGTTCGTAAAAAAAAAGTCTTGATAAACGAAAAAAAGCCGTTGCGGCAATGTGTATAACAAATGCTGCTAAACGTGAACAGGTGCCACATAATCTCACTGAGAAATCACAAACATTTCAATTTGAAGGCAGACGTATTATTGATATAAGTTATGTTGCCAAACATTTAATATGCTGTAATTGTAAGAAAGACATCTCACTGAGAAAAACAATAAAAGAGACGCAAATGGGTTTAAATTCCATTTTATATATTATGTGTGATGAGTGCTGTATCATTACACAAGTTCAAACAAATAAAACACATATTACTCAAGATAATTTAAAGCATGCTGATGTCAACACCAAAGCTGTATTGGGTAAGTAAATTTTATATTTAAAAAGATACAAATTATGTAGATAAATAAATGTAGATAATTAATTGAGAGAATATTAAAAGATTCATTGAATTTTATATCTCATCAAATTATAATGTAAAAATGTATTTTTCAGGTGCTGTCTATTCTGGAATGGGGGAGACTGCTCTAAATAAATTACTCTCATGTCTGAATGTCCCTTTGGTCACCCCCAATTTATATAAACGATATGAGCGAGAGATTGGTCCAGTTTTAGAGGCTGTTGCAAAGGATTCATGCAAAAGAGCTGCTGAAGAAGAGAGACAATTAGTTACAGAAAATCTTCATACATTATCTAAGGAGTTGTACGTTTTTCGCTGTGTTATTAATAAGCAAGGAGAATGTAGATACATTTTTTTTAGAATTAAAAAATTTTTTTTTTTAGAATTCTTTTATTGGTGTTTTTATTTTTTGTAATCATGATAAATAAAGAATAATAAATTTAAATTTTCTTAACTTTATAAGCAATTAAAAATTCTTTACATCCTTTACATCCTGTATTTCTTCTTGTTTTTTTCTTAGACCAAAGGAGATTGTGAATGAGCTTTATCCATTTATGAACACCCTTCACTCTGCTACGGATGCTAATTTTGATGCTGATGCTACACAGGAAGATATTGTCACAAAAATCAAACAATTTGATGCAGCATTAGGGAACATTATTAATATCATTGTTTCATACAATATGGGATGGAGCAAACGTGGAAATGGGAGGAATTACAATAGCCTCAATGGCTATGGTACAATAATTGGTTTTCTCACTGGAAAAATTCTTGATTTTGCCACTCGAAACCGAAAATGCAAGTTTTGTGACACAGGTCACGATCAAAAAGATCATGATTGTAGAAAGAATTTTTCCGGCAGTGCAAAAGCAATGGAGCCTGATGTAGGGGCTGCTCTAGTCAATAATAGCGCAATTCTTCAAGAAGCTGGCTTAAACGTTAAAGTCTTGATAGGTGACAAAGATAGTTCAACAATTGCAGCAATAAATTCGAGAAATCCACTGAAAGTCCACAAATTGTCTGACAGTAACCATTTAAAGAAACATGTCATGAAAAATTTGTATGCACTGCAAAAAATTTCAAAGAGATGAGAAAAAAAGAGATCATTCCTCATCTAAAAAAATGTTTTACGTATGCAGTGTCACAGAATCAAGGACAAAGTGCTCAGCTAGCTAGGACTATTCGCATTATTCCTGTAGTATTGGGACTCCTCCATAACGCGTAAGTGGGTGATGCGGAGAAGGTTGGGCAGAGGGCCTAGGTAGCTTAATGGTTAGAGTAGTCGCCCGGCAAGCGGAAGGTTCCGGGTTCGAGTCCCGGTCTAGTCACTCGAAGGCCCGATTCTTTTTCGCGGATCCCACATTTGGGGGCTCGTCCGAGATGGAGGCAGGATTCGGTCTACACGAGGCAAAACGATGTTAGAGACGGTTTGCGGGTGTCGGCTGGGGGTGGGAAAGAAGGCCCAAAGGCCCGGTGGCATTAGCACGTGGCGACATTTGAGGGCGAATGTCAAAATGATGCGGAGAAGGTTAGGCAGAGGGCCTAGGTAGCTTAATGGTTAGAGCAGTCGCCCGGCAAGCGGAAGGTTCCGGGTTCGAGTCCTGGTCTAGTCACCCGAAGGCCCGATTCTTTTTCGCGGATCCCACATTCCTGACCATGCATTTGGCAGACATGAGAACTGCGGAACTTGGTGTAAAGATTCTCATAAAATTGAGCTAAAAGATAATAATCTTTATAGTGAATTGTGGGCAATATTTGAAAAATATGCAAAAAATGCAACAAAATTTGCAGTCATAGCTTCCAGTCAGCAAATGAAAGTGTCAATAATATGATGGCACACAAAGCTCAAAAAAAATGTTGCTTAGTGAATCAGCCGATTATCGACTTGCAAGTGTTGTTTGCACAAAAAATGATGGAAAAAATCATCTTTTGGATGTTAATACAAAGCTGAATGTATCTCCTGGGAAACACACTGCAATTTTAGCCATGCGATTGGATAAAAAAAGAGAAAAGAGAGCGATGAAGGCAAAATTACCATTGACTAAAAGTCGTAGAAATTTATTAAATCAAATGAAAGAAGCTTCAAGAAAGTCACAAGAAAGATCTGA
Source organism: Nylanderia fulva (assembly GCF_048542155.1). Lineage (NCBI taxonomy): Eukaryota > Metazoa > Arthropoda > Insecta > Hymenoptera > Formicidae > Nylanderia > Nylanderia fulva. Next base: position 40,839 of record NW_028190310.1, read on the forward strand.
GGGTGTACAGTATCAGTCAAATTGTGGTATGAATATCAGTATGGAAAATGCCACATTTATAGATTCACAACGTTTTGCTGACAAATTGCCTAATGTTTCCGTGTCCCCTGAAAATTGCAATATTGTTTATTTTGATTTGAAGACTTCTGGTTTTTGAAAAAATGCAGAAATCCTACAGATAGCAGCCAAGTTTGAAGAATATACATTTACTGTGTATCTCACTCCTACCAGACCTATTGATGCTGATGCTTCTCGAGTAACAGAACTGACATATATCAAAGGGAATCTGTACTTCCATGGAAAACCAGTCCTAACTTTTTCACCTCGAAAGGCGTTGCAATCATTCCAAGAGTTTCTCAACTTTTCTACAAAATCTTGCATTCTGGTAGCTCATAATGCACCATTCAATTCTGCTCATTTACTTCGATTGATTATAAGTCATGATATGATTGAAAATTTCTCGAAAATTGTTGGATTTTCCGACAGCTTAACTATATTGAGAAAACTTTTCCCTGAAAGGAAAAAACAAAAAGATTTGTTTAAACTGCAAACATTGGCGCGAGATTTGCTGAAATTGGAAACATCTGGACAATTTCATGAAGCATTATTTGATGTTGAAGTTTTAGAAAAATTGAGTCTTTCATCAAAAAGGAAAGTTTATGTGCAATCTGTAAGCCTTATAAAGAATCTGTGATAGCTAAAATTATATTACCATTCTTAAAAAATTTTAAAAATGTAATTTCAAATAGTATTATTAAGAAAATGGCAGGAATTTCCTATGGAATATTACAACAGGTATATTCGGAAAAGGGAGAAAAAGCTGTTGAACACCTTTTATCAAAAGAAATTACCTCACGTAAGCCACTGATTACAAAATCCAAAAAAGTAATTTAAAAAGTAATCCAAACAAGATAATCACTGATTGGTATCACAAGCCGACATTCTCGGGGAGATATTTACACTTCTTTTCTCAGCATCCTTTGTGTCAAAAGAGAGGAACTATATACGGTCTAGTGGATAGAACAATTTTATTGTCACATCCACGATTTCATTATAAGAATCTCGTTACCGTTGTCAACATACTTTCAAAAAACTGTTATCCGCTTGACGTGATCTTTAATACTATTAACCAACGTCTATTAATTTTATTCAAAAAATTAAAAAATACCACAACCAACGGTAACAACAATAATGATAATAATAGTGTAAAAAAGTCTTTTTTTACTATTCCATTTTTACCCGGATTGACGGAACAATTTAGAAATATTATTAGGAACATGAATATTAAATTATCCTTCTTTAGTTTAAATAAATTAAATAAATACATAAGAGTACATAAAGATACTATTTCTACAATGAATAATACAAACGTTGTTTACAAAATTAATTGTTCAAACTGCGACGCTTCTTACGTGAGCCAGACTAGTAGAAGACTGACCACAAGAATTTCTGAACATAAGAAACACATTGTTAGAAATACTAATACTAAATCAGTAATAACGGACCACCGCGTTAATTTTAACCATGAATTTGTGATTGGGACAACATTAATATTTTAGATAAAGAAATTTATTACGGAAAAAGATCAGTATCAGAAATGATATACATAAAAAGACAAAATAATAGTCTCAATTTACAGACTGATACTGAAAATCTATCCGATATTTATATTGAAGCTATAGAGAAACTACCTAAACTCTAAGGTTAAATAACAAATACAAAATGATTATAATTGTTTGTCACTTTTCGTTTCCAACTGAGCTTCAGTTTCCTCTGAGCCGTTCTACTGACATGAGGATTTCACTAGCGTTACTGTTGTTACTGTTACAATTGAAATATTGTCACATCATAAATACATGTAAGTTTTTATTAGCATTTTTTATACCATATGTTAGGTTATTGTTTTATAACGCACTTGACTTTTGGATCTTATAATTATTGAGGTGTATTGAGAAAATTATTTTAATTTATAGGATGCGATTAATATTTTATATTCTAACACCTGCCAACCTCGTAGTCAAAAAACTAGAGAGGATCGCTTCCCACAGTAACGTAAATGTGATAGCTTAGCAAGAGTCTTATTAATCTTACGAAAAATTTTTATTTTGTTTACTGATGTAACGGCGTTTAAATATGTTTATTAGACATTTATACGATAAAAACATTTAGACTTTATTGATGTTAATTTTGATTTTTATACTGCGCTGAAGAAGATCCGAAAAATTGAATCGAAACGTTCGCCTTCTTATTTGTTTCAACTTTCGAGTCTATGTTTATAATTTTAATTTAAACTGTTTTGTTTATATCAGTGATATTGATTAAATGTAATAAATTAGTTTATAATCTTCATATTATATTACTGCTGCTTTTATCAGCCTCTTATATGTGTAATACTTTATTAAAAAGTAATCCATTATTGAAAAAGTAAAGGTTAATTTGATTATTTATTTATTATATATTCTAAAGATTAAAAAAATAAATTATATTATCACATATTTGAGACTGTTGCATCTATATAATTATTCTTTGCCATACTTTTGTTTTTACTATTTTCATACTTTTATAACCTGTTCCTGTATTTAATGTTGTGTATATGTTATGTTTGTTATGGAGTAATATTGTTCTATAATGATAAAAAATAAAATAATCTTAAACTCTTTTTTATTAACTTAAAGTCTATGGGACAGCAAATTGAAATGACGGCTTTGGCGTGTGCCTAGCAGTCAATTGTCACGTACAGCATTGCCACATCATCATCGCAATTTCTCTCCATGTTCCGTTTAGAAAAAAATTCATTTCTTTAAAAAGTAATATCTTTTAAACTAAACGGTGAAAAAAATTTATTTTTTTTTTAAATAATCCCACACTCATTGTATACCCCACTGGTTTTTTATTAAAATCGTAAGATCCGTTCTATTGTTATATATTAAAATGTGATAAAAATGCCATCCTTTCACGTGGTGTATATAGAAAAAGTGCTATTTTTAATTGTAAATAACTATTAAACTAAACGGTGAATCGACTTCAAAATTTCGTAATCGATAGATATTAACTCCGTCTACAACATATTAAAATTTCTAAAAATTCGTAAGAATTGTAAAAAACGATAGAACTACCTTAATACATTTATACGTGAAACATTAATCGGTGAAACATTAATCGGTACACTGCATTTTTTTTAGAATTTATCCTGAAAGTTATGGTAATTGTGAGACAATATGGTACGGAAAGAATTTTATGAGAATTTCTTTGATTAATATTTATCACATTAAAACTAATAATATCTATCACAATAAAATATGAAATATGTTTAATTAATTTTACTAAACTATATAGTAAAATTTATCAAACATATTTTATATTTTATTGTGATAGATATTATTTTTTATGCTGTAAGTATTAATTAGAGAAATTCTAATAAAATTCTTTTCATACCATATTGTCCTACGATTACTATGGCATACTGTTTTACTTTTTAATATTTTATAAAATATTCCATATAAATGTTTCAATAATTAATTCTTATAAAATATCAATAAAATAAATGTATGTTAATATACATAACAATAACTTTATTAATTAAAATTATATCGCGACATGATAATTCATCAAATTTTTATTAGGTGTCGACATAATTTTAATTCACCGTATTTTTTTTATGTCGCGTTATAACTTTAAGTCATCGAATTTTTATTATGTTTCGACATAATATTAATTCACCAAATTATTTTTAAGTGGCGATATAATTTAAATTCATCGATTTATTATTATGTTGCGACATAAAAATAATTTGGTGAATGAAAATTATGTGGAGACATAATAAAAACTTGATGAATAATTATGGCGCGATATAGTTTTAATTCATGGAATTATTATGTATTAACAAATTTATTTTATTGATATTTTATAAGACAATAATTATTGAAACTTTAATATTAAATAGAATATTTTTTATGTTAAAAAGTAAAACGGCGTGCCATAATTTTCAGGGTAAATTCGAAGAAAATATTCTCTCAGATTGTGATTAAGTGTTGTAATCAGTTATTTATCACAATAATTTTTTATCAAGTGCGTGAGTCAAAGTGTCAATTTATGAAGAAATAAAATTATTTTACTCTGCAATGTGTCATAGTGTGTCAACATCTGCTATTCCAACAATCCACTCAGGCAACAATTATTCATCATAGAACAACAAACATCTCTACAAGGTAAGAATAAGTGAAAGAGGAAGAGAGAGAGAAAGATATATATGGGGCATTATTTATAAAGTAATCCACCCAAATTTTCAAAGTTTTCTAATTACGCTGAAATTTGCAGAAAGTGTAGTCCTATCAAAAGTAAAATTATTCCTCAAGTTGTTTGGCCCACACCATACGGGCTCTGTGTTAACAGGGACTTGAATTTTTATCATTTTGGCCGTTACGTCCAACTTCAAACGTTGATAAATTTCAGAAGACTACTCCGATTTTAAAAAGTAAGGTGTAATTTTGAAAAGTTTTTTTACGTACTTTAATCTTGTAAAATTAGTTTTTCCTTTCAATAACAATTTATATAAGATTTTCAAAAAAAAGGTAAAAATCAATTTTTTCTCAAATTTAAACATCTTCGATTTTCTTCAAAAAAATCTTTAAAAAAATAAAAATCTTCCCCTTTAAAACGCTTCCAAAGCCAAGATGGACAGGCTTTTAGTTTTCAAGCTATAGTTCATTTTAGAACCAAGCGTGTCACCAATGATGCAATTTGGACGCTATTACAAATACAGAAAGATATCTGGCCAGTACTATTGCTTGTGGCCAAGCGTGGTGACTTCTCATATATTATATACAATATATATGTATCTCAGATATATATACATATATAATACATGTATATATATGTATATATACATATTTACAAAGTATTTGATGAGTTAACCGAAAAAGAGCATGAAGAAGTAAAAATAAATTGTTAAAAAGAAACAAAATAAGATTTAAAAAGCAGGAACGTTTGTTATATCAATTAACTAATATGTTTGCTTTTAAATTTTGTATTTTATAAAATCTCTTCTAATTCTCTTAATTTTAGGAAAAATAACATTATTTATTAATCAACAATTAAAAGGCAATAAGAGCTAATTATATTCTATCAATTAGTAATTTATTTGTGAAAGGATGTATAACATATTAAATAACAGACAAAAATAAATTCGTTCGAACGTTTTGGTTGTCTTTTCCAACCTTCTTCAGGGTATACAATTAAAATTAGAGGTTAATAAAATTTTACAATAAATTACTTATAAATGTCATTATACTAAAAATATACAGAGTCAAAATATTTTATTTTTAATTAAGCGAAACCAACGCATTTGTAAAGCATGAGCATTATTTATATATAGACTATTCTTCAAAACGTCATTATATGTGATTGTTGCGAAACGGATCTCTCACTAATTGTTCTGTTAGGAAGTCGGTTGCGAATCTCGATAACTGCCATTGTTGTTAATATGTCTATAAAATCATTATATACGAAAATCAACAATGCAGATAAATAAAAATAAAAAATAGACTTACAGTTAAATCAAGTAAGATGAAATATTTGACGTGAAGGCTTCTAGATGTTGATTGCTCAAGCTTGCTATAACGAATGGTTCTAAACTCTCAAAAAGACGACCGCAAAGTGAGAAAAATAGTTCGTTGTTTATGTTTTTTTAACTTTCAAATCTTAGGTAGTTTATGTATAATATCGTCATAAATTATTGGCAAGCCATCTATGTCTGTTTTTAAATTGAGACTGTTATTTTGTCTTTTTATAAATATCATTTCTGAAATCAATCTTTTGTTATAAAGTGATTCTTTATCAAGTATTTTTACATCGTCCCAACAAAATTCATGATTATATTTTAATCTATGGTCAGTGATTACAGATTTTTTTACATTCCTGTGTATATTAGATCGATGTTCAGATATTCTAGTAGATAATTTCCTACTAGTCTGACCAACATACGACGCATTACACTCTTTACAATCTATTTTATATATCACATTGGTGTTTGAACACTTAGGAATAGGATCTTTGTGTACTTTTATGTATTTATTCAATTTGTTAAGACTGTAAAATGAGAGTTTAACATTCATGTCTTTAATGATGTTTCTGTATTGTTCACTAAGCGTCGGTAAGAATAGGATGCAAAAATACGAGACTTTTTCAATGTGGTCATTATTTTTTGTAAGAATATTACGTTGTTCAATTAAATAGTTTAGTCTATGGTTCATTGTGATTAATCAAAGATTAATTTTAGTGGATAATTATTTTCAAGCAATAAATTAATTACTAGCTCTAAATTTTTCTTATAAAATTCTGGATCTGACAATAAAAAGGCTCGATCAACAAGTCCCATTATTGTATTTCTTTTTTGACTCATAGGGTGTTGAGAAAGAAAATTCAGATATCTACCGGAAAACATTTTTTTATGATACCAATCGTATATAATGTAATTATTTTTTAATATCAATGTTAAGTCGAAAAAATTAATTTTATTATTATCTTGAATCTCAAGAGTAAACTGGATTCTTTCATGAAAGGAATTAAATACATTCAAAGTGTGATCTATGGAATCCGACGGAACAGCCATTATTATATCATCAACGTATCGAAAATATATAGATGAATTAAACTTTAGTAGTTGTAGAGCTTTATTTTCCAAGTCCTGTAGTACTATATCCGCTATGATAGGAGATAAAGGAGAACCCATTGGTGTGCCGACTGTCGATAAAAAACATTGTTGAATGTAAAAAACGTAAAATTTAATACGAGGCTTACTCCAATTAAAAATTCAGACTTAGGAAGATTGCACTTATTCTCAATATATTGCCATCTACTGGAAACACTCTCGAGAGCCAAATCGATAGGTATGTTAGTAAAAAGTGAGATAACGTCAAGAGATAAAAATTTGTAGTCATCTTAGATGTAAACATCAGAAATTTTGTTAACCATATCGAAACTACAATATTTTCTATGTGGCTATTACAGACCGGGAAACAATTATTCATAATTTGGTGTAAATATAATGCTAATTGATATAAAGGAGTATTTATAGAGGATACAATTAGTCTAAACGGACAATTTTCTTTGTGGATTTTTGGTAAACCGTAAGCTCTCGGTAATGTTCCCTCACTGAAAGACAAAGATCGATATGTCTGCACCGAAATGTAATTGTTATTTTTCCATCTCATAAGTAAGTCATGTAGGTTCGAAATTAATTTTTTAATCGGATCCTTATTTAAAACTAAATAAGTTTCATCATCACTCAAAATGTCTTCAACTCTCTCAATATATTTATCTCTATCTAATGCCATAGTTATGTTACCCTTATCTGGGAATTATAATCTAATGACATTTATAAGTAATTTGTTGTAAAATTTTATTAACCTCTAATTTTAATTGTATACGCTGAAGAAGGTTGGAAAAGACAACCGAAACGTTTGAACAAATTTACTTTTGTCTGTTATTTAATATGTTATACATCCTTTCACAAATAAATTATTAATTGATAGAATTTAATTAGCTCTTGTTGCCTTTTAATTGTTGATTAATTTATTAAAAAGCTATTACAAATTATATTAACATTATTTATTGTTAAAGAATAAATGCTATATATTGTATATGTATGTATTACAAAATTAAGATTAAGTTATACCTGAAAGTAATAGCTGATAAGTGTGTGTGTGTGTGTGTGTGTGTGTGTGTGTGTGTGTGTGTGTGTGTGTGTGTGTGTAACGATACGGCCCGCGCCGCGAAGCCGCGTTCATAAGATATCTATATATATATATATATAAAATTAAGATTTAGAAAGACAGGGCCAACTATAACGAGCATATTAAATTAGTGAGAGATGTAATGTCAACACATAATTGATTTATTTCTTAGTAGATACAATGATAATAAAAATAAAAATAATAAAACGTTTCGGCTGTTACCTCAGCCTTCTTCAGTAAATATAAAAACAATAAAAATTCTTTTAAGAAAAATTATGACATATTACGCATTAGAGTCTATTTTTTAATGAACATTTTGGTTTAATAAGTCGATGAATTTAAATTGGGTTACGCTTATAACATTTATTAAATTAGATATTTTTTCTAATCGGCTAACCATTTTTTAGTTAAGATGGTAAACTTTTTGATTATGTCAAAAAACATGTAAACGAGTTCCCTGTTGTTAGTAGAACAGGTTGACGGTCCATTACACGTCATCAATTCTTTTGAACATTATTAGTTAAAATTATCGTCAGAACCGCTTGATATGAGAATTGAAAACAATTAGATGTTATCCAGCATCAAAAAGTTAGTCCTCATCATCTAGGATATTTCCGAGTAAGTTCGTTATTGCAGTATATTTCACCGTGATTGTCTAAGTATATTTTTATTTTTTCGGTATATTAATTTATATTAATAAGTTATTTTTTATGTGAAAGATCTTAATTGTGATTAGAATTGCTTACTTAAATTGATGAGTAGTCAAGATTCCGCCAAGTTGATGTGTTCACTATACAAAGTCACAGTATGATGTGTCGAGTTCAAACTGTGACTCCTATTATTATTATTATTTATTTATTAGATAATTCTTCTAGAATGTCAAAATATGACTCGTCAAGCATATCGGTATCTTTTTTTAGGTTTAGACCGTTTTTTTGTTCCTTTATATGGATCATTTCAGAAACATTTCTCTTCTGGAAATTAGATTCGGAATCTAAAATTTTTATGTCTTCCCAATTAAATGAGTGTTGGTAATTAAGAATATGTTCCGAGATGACCGAATGCTTTGACGAATCTAACTTTATATTATTTACATGTTCTTTAACTCTCGTTTTAAGTTGTCTTTTGGTTTGGCCAACATATGTCGCATCGCAATCGTGACATGAGATCTTATAAACAACATTGGAATTAGTTGAAAATTGATTTTTATCTTTATGAACCTTGATAAAACGATTGAGTTTATCAAGACAACGATAACCTATAGTCATTTCTGTTTTTTTGATAGTTGATGCGATTTTGTCAGAAATGCTATTCACATAAGGAATAACAAAGAAATTCTTTTTTTCATTATCTCCATCTATTTTAGGAACCTTAGTAATATTATTATCATTAGTCAAGATATTTAGTTTGGAATTAATAAGATACTTAATTCTTTGATTAATAGCGGAGAAAATAAATTCTAAAGGATCATTAGATGTTATCTCTCTCTTCACTAATGTACCTATCAACCTTGCGATTAACAGTGTTAATAATAGATGGGAGTATATTAAGTCACAGACAAAAATTCCAAAAGAACAATTTATTAAATGTATAGAATTTGTTCTGTCATCTACATATTTTACATTTAACAATATAATTTATAAACAAATTTTCGGCACCTCCATGGGATCACCATTATCGCCCATAATAGCTGACTTAATAATGGAAGATTTGGAAAATTCTGTTCTTGACTTGATTAATATCGACATCCCATTTTATTATAGATACGTTGATGATATCATTATGACAGTTCCTGAAGAGAAGGTTGATTTGATTGTGGATTCTTTTAACAAATACCATGACAGACTCAAATTCACATTGGAATATGAGGATAACCGTTGTTTAAATTTCTTAGATGTATCATTGAAATTAATTAACAATACCATTTTTGTTGATTGGTTTCAGAAAAAAACATTTTCTGGAAGAACTCTTTCCTATTACTCTAACCATCCTTTCTGCCAAAAAAAGGCATTATTTATAACTTAGTAGATAGAGCTCTTCTTCTTTCACATCCAGAATTCCATAATAAGAATATAAATTCAATTATAACTATTTTACGTAACAACGGTTATCCTTTAGAATTTATTTTCTCCGCTATTAATCAAAGAATTAAGTATCTTATTAATTCTAAACTAAATATCTTGACTAATGATAATAATATTACTAAGGTTCCTAAAATAGATGGAGATAATGAAAAAAAGAATTTCTTTGTTATTCCTTATGTGAATAGCATTTCTGACAAAATCGCATCAACTATCAAAAAAACAGAAATGACTATAGGTTATCGTTGTCTTGATAAACTCAATCGTTTTATCAAGGTTCATAAAGATAAAAATCAATTTTCAACTAATTCCAATGTTGTTTATAAGATCTCATGTCACGATTGCGATGCGACATATGTTGGCCAAACCAAAAGACAACTTAAAACGAGAGTTAAAGAACATGTAAATAATATAAAGTTAGATTCGTCAAAGCATTCGGTCATCTCGGAACATATTCTTAATTACCAACACTCATTTAATTGGGAAGACATAAAAATTTTAGATTCCGAATCTAATTTCCAGAAGAGAAATGTTTCTGAAATGATCCATATAAAGGAACAAAAAAACGGTCTAAACCTAAAAAAAGATACCGATATGCTTGACGAGTCATATTTTGACATTCTAGAAGAATTATCTAATAAATAAATAATAATAATAATAGGAGTCACAGTTTGAACTCGACACATCATACTGTGACTTTGTATAGTGAACACATCAACTTGGCGGAATCTTGACTACTCATCAATTTAAGTAAGCAATTCTAATCACAATTAAGATCTTTCACATAAAAAATAACTTATTAATATAAATTAATATACCGAAAAAATAAAAATATACTTAGACAATCACGGTGAAATATACTGCAATGACGAACTTACTCGGAAATATCCTTGATGATGGGGACTAACTTTTTGATGCTGGATAACATCTAATTGTTTTCAATTCTCATATCAAGCGGTTCTGACGATAATTTTAACTAATAATGTTCAAAAGAATTGATGACGTGGAATGGACCGTCAACCTGTTCTACTAACAACAGGGAACTCGTTTACATGTTTTTTGACATAATCAAAAAGTTTACCATCTTAACTAAAAAATGGTTAGCCGATTAGAAAAAATATCTAATTTAATAAATGTTATAAGCGTAACCCAATTTAAATTCATCGACTTATTAAACCAAAATGTTCATTAAAAAATAGACTCTAATGCGTAATATGTCATAATTTTTCTTAAAAGAATTTTTATTGTTTTTATATTTACTGAAGAAGGCTGAGGTAACAGCCGAAACGTTTTATTATTTTTATTTTTATTATCATTGTATCTACTAAGAAATAAATCAATTATGTGTTGACATTACATCTCTCACTAATTTAATATGCTCGTTATAGTTGGCCCTGTCTTTCTAAATCTTAATTTTATAATATCACACGAGCCTTGTCTTTAAATATATATATATATATATAATACCGGTATAACTATACGTACACATGCCGCGCGAAAAGTACCATTAGGATTATCTCTTCTTTCACGCGCCGCGTTAATTAGGGAATTAGATCGAAAAATTCCGAACGATCAAAGACGATCGATCTGAATAAAAAGCTCGCGTGAAACCGGGAAGATACATTCCGCTCCGTACCGTCTTCCGACAGCTACCCGCTCCGGAGATCAGGGGTGCCTTGTCTCGTGTGGGTGAGTACCACTTACGAAGTCACTCCGAGCGTCTCCTCAATTAACTCTTTCCCGCCTATATCCTCCACCGACATCGGCCGTAAAATCCAGAGGTTGGGAGTTCTCCGCCTTTGTCGGGGGTTCCCGCAGCCGAGTGCCTAACGCAATATCCTCGGATAAAAGAAAAGGGAATCAACGCGATGTAAATACCGCGAACCGAACATCCGTTTCACAGAGCCGCAGCGCTCTCCCTCTCTCTCTCTCTCTCTCTCTCTCTCGGCTCTCTCCCTCTCTCTCTTTCTTCCTCTCTCTCCTTCTCTCTCTCTCCCTCTTTCTCCCTTTCTCTCCCTCTCTCTCCCTCTCTCTCTCTCTCGGCGCGCAGAAGAGAGAGAACCGCGACATGATACAGCAACACGCGGACCGCACCACTCCCCGTACCGCGCTGCGCTGCGCCGGGGAAACGAAAATAAACACGGCCATACGGATTTAAAGACCCAGTTCTTTAAATTCTACATTCCGATCGCCGAAACACTTTGATAAGCCGTCGTTACGCGCTACCGATTAAATCTCGCGCAATTAATAAGCAACTTGGCGCATTGTTTTACAGAGCACATAATCGCCGCACCTGTAGATACACCGCTGCACCGACCCGCACACCGCCATACACGAACACACGAATTTATGTACAGCTAGATATATACCTCCGCATATATTTACATTAGCACGCGTCCGTACACGCATTCAACTGTACATTTATACTCGTATTTATACACGCATCCGCTCACATTTATACGCATACATTCGTTCTCATATATTTGGCATACATTTATACTTGCATTCATACACGCACCCGCACACATTTATACGCACCCATTTATACGCACCCATTTATACGCATACATTCGTTCTCATATATTCGGAACACATTTATATTTGCATTCATATACGCACCCGCACACATTTATACGCACCCATTTATACGCATACATTTGTTCTCATATATTCGGCATACATTTATACTTGCATTAATACACGCACCCGCACACATTTATACGTACACATTCGTTTTCATACACTCGGCATACATTTATACTTGTATTTATATACGCATCCGCACATAGTTATACGCGCATCCGATCGCACATACCTTCGCGTACAATTGTAATAACACCCGCGTTTGCATACATACTCGCATACCAATATTATATACACTGCGATTACGCACACGCCCATACACACACACACACGCACACGCACACACACACACACACACATACACGAGCAGAGGTGATACTGCTACGTAGCTAAGTCTTCTATCCCCGGGTGGCGGATAGGGGAATGCTCGCTGCTGCATTTTGCGACAGAGAGTAGGGGTGAAATAAAATAGCTTCCGCGGACCCAAACGTCCCCAAAGCCAAGGTGTTAAGATGCCAAGGATTGGAAGGCGTCGGGGTAGTGACGTCGCATACAGTTTTTCTGGGGCACCAGATCTAACCCCAGTTGTATATAATGACTTTACTCCTGCAACCGGAGCGCTGCAGGAGTGAACCGATACTTCCCTGGATACTTGTGGGAACAGAATGAAGGAAAATTCAAATAAAAAACAAGATGTGGATAAAAGAGATAAAACCGGGCATCATGCTCAACAAGCAACACTGAATGTAAGTGCCGACATAAAGAGAACACAGGCGTGGGATCGCCTCGGAAGGCTCATCGACGAGCTACACGAGTTCACCCAACCCAGGGCAAAGAGATCAAAACTAGGGTAGCTGGCATCGGCAGTGCCTACAAGAGGCTGAAAATGTTAGAAGAGACACGAGCACTGCATCAACGCCCTGCTCCCTCGGTTTCGGAAGTGGTATGCATACCAATAACGCCGCGTGGTCGGACATTTACCAATACAACGGCAAAGGACACGGCAGAGGAAGACAATGAATCCATTGCTGGAGACAAGCGCATGATCCGAACAGCAAAACGCAGAAACCGAGTGTCACCGGGATTGGCGCTAAAAGAGACCAAAAAGAGGAAGGAGATAGAACAAACTCTACTCTTCAAGGTAGCAAACCAGCCCCCCGGGATCTTGAGCTGGCAGCAGGTAAAGAATAGGAAAAATCAACAACAGCGCACAAAGCAACCTTCGGAGGGACCCCAACTGAAGAAGCAGTGGATACCTGTAACAAGACCTAACGCACTTATTGTCCGTCCAAGGGACAAACAGAAGTACGCTGAGATACTCTGTCGGATTAAGAAAGATGTCCCTGACGATCAAGCCCGTTCTTCGGTTGATAAGATCCGCAAAACAGCCACTGGAAATCTATTAATCATCCTGACCAAGAAAAACACAGATGGAGGCCATGGTCTGCAAAAAACCATAGCAAATCTACTTGGAGAGGAAACTGAGATAGTCAGCAAGGGGTCACAAATGGATCTCGAGATCATAGACCTCGATGAAATTACAATGAAACAGGATGTCCTGGATGCCCTGCAAAAGGCAGCTGGCAAGGAGGGCGTCACCTTAGACGCCATTAAGTACTTGCGCAAGGCTTACGGAGGCATCGGTGACACTACCCGTGACGATTGCAAAGAAGATCATTGGTGAACACGGCAAGATCCGGATAGGCTGGGTCAACTGCCGAATAAGGATGGAGAGACCTATCAAATGCTTTAAGTGCTGGCGCTATGGACATCTGGCCGCCAATTGTAGGAGCGAAGTCGACCGAACCAAATTCTGCGTTAAGTGCGGAGAAGCTGTCCACAAAGTCATTGACTGCAAAAACAGTGCTCGGTGCGCCCTGTGCGTCTAAAAGGGAAACACGGAGAACTGTGCTCATGTTGCTGGTGGTTTTAGATGCTCAGACTACAGAGAGGCACTCCGGAGAAGAGGGAATAAACCATAATGCGGGTACTACAACTAAATCTCAATTATTGTGAAGCCGCACATGATTTGCTAATGCAGACTGTGCGTAAGCTACAACTAGATGTTGCGATCATCTCGGAGCCATACAAACATCTTGATACTCAAGGCTACATGCTAGCGCCGGAGCCGTCATTTGGCGGTTTCCCGATTCAGGGTGGTGTCAACGGAGAGGCTGGCTTTGTCGTTGCCAAACTTAACGGAATTTATTTCTACAGCTGCTATGCTCCACCTAGCCTCATTCTTGATGAATTTACAGACTTTCTGGATAGACTTATTGACGATGTGAAGCGGCACTCCCCAATGGCAATCGCTGGGGACTTCAATGCCTGGGCAGTCGACTGGGGCAGTAAGGAGACTAATGCAAGAGGACAGGCCCTGTTCGAAGCAGTGTCTGCGCTGAACATTGTACTCTTAAATAGTGGCGACAAACCGACATTTAGTAGGAGAAAGGCGAGCTCAATTGTGGACCTCACTTTTGTGAGCAGCAGCCTTGCAAAGGGAAATTGCTCTTGGCAGGTGACGGATATCTGCACCGCCAGTGATCACGACGCGATACTCTGAAAGATACACACTGGTCGGAGAATTGGACTAGCACTCAAGAAGACGAGGTCGAATTTGGCCATTTTCCAACTCAATTGGTTGGAAAATGGGCAAATTCGACCTCGACTCATTCTTCATTGCTCTGAATGACCGCCCGATCAGTGGTAAAAATGCTACGTAGAAGGCAGACAACATTATGATGAGAGTTACCGAGGCTTGCGATGCCAGTATGCCATGGAAACGCAGTAGAAACCGGATGCCACCGGTGGAATGGTACGATCGCTGTTTTCCGTAGAGAGTGCGTAACGGCGAGAAGATCATCACAGCGTAGACGAAGGAAATCAAACTCGGAGGATTTGGAAGCAAAGTACAAGGAGGCACGTCAAAACCTTCATAAGGCAATCAAATGCAGCAAGAGGCGGTGCTGGAATGAGCTTCTGCACGAAGTTGAAAGCGACCCATGGGGCAGACCGTACAGGGTGGTTATGACACGGCTCAAAAATCAACCAAAGTCTACCGTCGACTTGCCCCGAGCTCCTGGGGAGGATCGTCACAGCATTGTTTCCTCAAGGGGAACTCCGCTGCCACAAAGAATTCTACCAGGCCGAGGCGATTCCACAAGTCACAAGGGAGCAACTGATGGATGCCTGTGGCAAAGTAAGGAATGCCAAGGCTCCAGGCCCAGATGGAGTACCAAACATCGCGCTGAGGGCAGCTATCAAAGCAGCACCAAAGTTATTCCAGGACGTATACAGTACCTGTCTTCAGAAGGGCACCTTCCCTGCCAGATAGAAGCAGCAAAGATTAGTGCTCCTCCTCAAGAGGAAGAATCCGCCGAATAAACCTTCATCCTATTGCCCGCTATGTATGCTAGACACAGCTGGGAAAATCCTAGAGCGTATCATTCATAGGAGAATAGAAGCAGTAGTCGATCCACTATTAGATGAAAGCCAATATGGTTTCCGTAAGGGTCGTTCCACCCTTGATGCCATTGGCCTCGTAGTCAACACAGCCAAGGAAGCAATCTCAGGGACGAGATGGAAAGGAGGTACAAAAAAGTACTGCCTAGTGGCAACACTGGATATTAAGAACGCCTTCAACTCAGCTAATTGGAATTGTATCATGGAGGCCCTTAGCAGGATGTGTGTACCAGGATACTTACGGAGGATGGTAAGTAGCTTTATTGGCAGAGTTCTCAAGTATGACACGGAGAACGGCCCCAAAAAATATAGAGTCACTAGGGGAGGGGGTCCCTCAGGGCTCGGTGCTGGATCTACTTTTGTGGAACATAATGTATGATGGGCTGTTAAGATTGGACATACCATGCAGAGCTAGACTCGTGGCATTTGCGGACAATGTAGCCGTGGTTATTGTGGCAAAACACCTGGAGGAGATCAATTACATCTTTGATACAGTTTTCGAGAAGATCCGCCAGTGGATGGACACCGTTGGACTGAAACTGGCAGAACACAAAACGGAGGCAATGCTCATTACCAGTACGAAACAAGCGGAAACAATCACTCTACATGTCGGAGATCACGAACTCACATCCCAACCGTATCTTCGGTATCTAGGGGTAATGATCGATGCCCGGCTAAACTTTAAGCAACAAGTTGAGTATGCAGGTAGCAAGGCGTCCGAGGTCAGAATCATCCTATCCCGACTAATGCCCAACGTAGGAGGCCCAAAGCAAAGAAGAAGAGCGCTATTGTCATCAGTGGTCACGTCCGTGTTAACGTACGGCATTATCATCTGAGCTGATGCACTGCAGAGACAGGAAGCAAGGCGAAAAGTGGCACCCGGCTGAGTGCCTTAAGAGTTACCAGTGCATATTGCACGGTCTCTGATGATGCAGCGTGTGTCATTGCCGGGATGCTACCCTTAGAACTACTAGCGCAAGAACGTCGATCCCTCTACCGGCGGAAAGGATCAAAAAGCCCAACAGAGCTGAGAATTGAGGAGAGAGGAAACAGCATACGCAGGTGGCAGCTGTTGTGGAATGCTTCGATCAAAGGGAGATGGACGTATCGCCTGATTTCACAGTTGGCAAGTTGGTTGAACCATAACCACGGTGAGGTAAACTACTACCTGACACAGATGATCTCAGGACATGAGTGCTACCGAGCCTATCTTCACAGGTTTAAGAAAGAAGACTGCGGAGTGTTCAATCTGTCCAACCAGGAGTCGATGAAAATCCAGAGCATGTATTCTTTACATGCCCACGCTTTAACACTTACCGCAGCATTTCAGAGACTGCTCTTAGAAATAAGATCCTGCCCGAGAACATAGTAAAGACTATGCTTTCATCAGAGGCAGCGTGGGAAGCAACAAGCACATTTGCTACGAAGGTTCTCCAAGAACTTCGTCGAACAGATAAAGAGAGAGCAAAGACCAGAAAAACCTGAGAGAAAAAAAAGTTATAATCTCAAACATCGAAAGGAAAAGCCAAGGCTAGATTCTCCCTCCGCGAAGTAATGCCTAGCGGCGATCCCACGGGGGAAACAGAAGCAGAAGAGAGAGAGAAGGTTTTTAGTCGGTATGGGAAAACCGAGTCCGACATACCAGGCATATAACATCTTGGCCTGACGATACGTAAAAGTATTTTCCTCCTCTGGGGAAAAAACACACACACAGAGAGAGATGGAGGGAAAGGGAGAGGAAGAGGGAGGAAGAAAGAGAGAGGGAGAGAGGGAGGGGGAGAGCGGGAGAGGGAGAAAGGAATAAATGAAAGGGGAGGGAAGAGAGGTAAAGGGGAGGAAGGGAGAGAGGGAAGGGGAGGGAGGGAAAAAGAGGGAGGGAGAGAGAAGGAAGGATAGGAGGAGAGAGGGGAGAGAGAGAGAGAGAGTGCGAATGCGAATGCGAACCCCGAGAGACTTAGCGGCGCAAAGGATATTATTAATGCGTTTTATTTTTACTTTTTTTATGTAAAATTTTGGGAGCATTGTCGAGAGGTAGAAAGTACGTGATTCTTGAAGAAGGATTATCGAGGACAAAAACGACAGAAAACAGCAAACTGCAGTATCTCGCGTACTGTTATATTTTGTCGGCTCTGCTGAAATCTTAGCAACGTCTGTTCGTTTTATATTGTAATTATCTTTTGCTCGGCAAATTTTACATTGAATCAATTCTTTTGTATTATTATTTTGTAAAACCCATTACACGCTATTTTCGAATTTTCTGACTACCGAAATTATATTTCTTTTGATTTTTTTGTAATTTGACAATTATCCGATTTACATTTTATGATATAGTGTTTTTCTCTTTTCTTTTTCAGTATTGTAATAAATCGAAAATATTTTACATTACACGCTTGCGTCTTCTTTATTTTATGTTTCTTTGTGTTGTTACGCCTCAATACCGGATAATCCGCGTATTGTTAATTTCGCGTATACTTTGAGTTAACGAATCATTAAGTCTTTCGCAGCAACCACACTCTGCTCCTCTGCTGTTAGATGAGCAGCCGGCCCGTTGCGGAACTTACGGCTGGATTATCGCGTTAGTCCGTGTGTCACAAATTGACACGTGAAAGACCGTGTCTGGCGCCCAGAAATTCGAGTAATTTCGCATATCCGTCGGCTGGCGTTCTGCTGCGGTACGCGCGGAGCGACCACTATCTTAGTTCACGCGTGTAATAATTATCTTCAAAGAATAAAAATAATTCTTTCTTTTTAGACGTTGACCTCTGCTCGCCGCATTTGCTCCTGGGCGAGAAAAGTCTTTGCAATATATATATATATATATATATATATATATATAAATTATATTATAAAAATGAGTTATACCTGAAAGTATTAGCTGACAAAATTGGACATTGTGTCAGATATGGTACACCATCATAATATTGAGATCCATATTGAAAGATTCCATGCCAATGTATAGTTGCTTCAAGACCTTCGGCTTCGTTTTGTAAGTCAATGATAAGACGGTCATTTCTGCAAACCTTGAAAACAGTGTTCATATTTATATAAAGTGTCAAATTGTAATCAATTCACTGAAGTATTTTAAAAAACTATATCAATATTTCTTTTCTTATGGTTTAATACTTTGTATTTATATTTTGTGCTTTCGAGAGAGAGAAATAATTTATATCTAATTAAGGACTTCTAAAAAATAAAAGAAATATAGATAATTTAAAACAATTAAACTAGGATTTTTCTCACAAACGACAGTAAGATATATATATAAAATTCATAAATGGTATCTTTATGATGTCCCTGTTAAATTGGCCTAGAAATGTGTAACAACCCCTTTCGTGAGGGCTCGGATAGCCTAGCCAGGATCGGGGCTCAAGAAAGGCCCAAGATTGACAGAACTCCGCGGTTTTGATATAAAAATAAATTGAATTTATTTTAAAACATTAAAGTAATATCAATACAATACGAAAAAATATAATCAGAACGTGAGTGATATAAAATATAATACAAAAAGAATACAATCGGAACACATATAATACCAAAGACTATAATACTATAATCAGAACGCGAGTAACGCAAAAAAAGTACGATCGGAACGCGAGTAATACAACATATAATACAAAAGAATATAATATAGAATAGTATAATCAGACAAAATAATACCAACAAATTTAATCGGAACGCGAAAACTACGAAATAACATAAAATACAATAGAATACGGATTACTTAAATCGGATGCGGTTTCGGTGTACACACGGATTTATGCGATCGGTCGAAAACGGTGTAACTATATCTATCAGATGTCGTGGACCATTAATACGGCCGGGGCGGATCGATATTTCGGCGCGAGTAGAGGTACTAAAAATGATAGCCGCGGGGGCACTCGCGGGGGTAACATAAAACCGCGAATATAACAAATCGCCGGTGCAGAACGCATACGCGTCACTAATAGTGATATCTCCACTCGAAGGAAAGACGCTCTCTCGGCGAGAGAGAGTAGGCGGTGCGTTAATAAGAGCGCGAAAAAAATCTCGAATTCTAAATAATTACTTGCAGGCGATGTACCACGGTCGTCCTGCGGGTAGTAGGATGCACCGACCTGTTGCAATTCAGCAACGCAAGGGACGTCAGCTTCTCTTGAGAAGTCGGTGCAGTAATGTTTATAAGAGAGAGAGAGGGGGGAGAAGGAGAAGGAGACGGAAAGGGTGGGAGGGAGAGGGAGAGAGAGCGAGAGAGGGAGAGAGGAAGGAGGGAGGAGGAAAGGAGAGAGAGGAAGAGAGGGGGAAAAAGGGGGAGAGAGAAAGAAAATTGGAGAGAGAGAAGGAGAGAGGGAGAGAGAGAAAGTTGGAGAGAGAGAAGGGGAGAGGGAGAAAATTGTAAAAAGGGAGGAAGAGAAAGACGGGGGAAAGGGAGGAGAGGGGGAGAGGGGGAGAGAGAGAGAAAGAGAGAGGGAGAGAGAGAGCTTAATTTATTTGCGCTCTGGGAGCAAGTCCCTTCAAGCGCCTATTAAAATCTTACAAAAAGAAAGAAAATACATAAGCATACATTACAAGTGTGTGTGTAGAACGTATGTGTGTATGTGTGTGTGTGTATATGTGCTTGTGTCAGTGTATGTTATGTATATCACATAATTTATGCATGCTTGATGCTTCAGGTACAAAATTTATGTATAAGCATATGTGAGTGATGTTGCACAATAGAAATTCATTTATAGATGTTCTAGACTAAGTCTCAAGTAAAAGAAATCAACAAAATAATAGAATATAAAATAAGGAGCACACTTTCTTGGGTGGGTAAGAGAACACAAGCGGCGTACTACGGGTCAATTGCTAGTAAATGCGCATAGAGTAAACGTTTAAAATCAGTTGCCGTCCGCACGCCTCTAATGGAAAGCGGCAAGTTGTTTTAGAGTCTAATCGAAACAGAAACGAAGGATTGTCTGTACAACTCAGTACGACACTGCGGAGGAATCAAAGAATCCTTAGATGACCGTGTGTCTCTAGCAGAAAATTGGGCCCTGTGATTAAGTTTGTCGTACAAATAATAAGGTAGACCTGTTAGTAAAAGATTGAAAAGCAGGCAGCATACAAAGTAAGTCCACCTCTCATCAACCTTTAGCATACGCGAATCTTTGTAAAAGTGTGATGTACTCGTCCCTTCTTGCATTGACGATAAATCTTATGCACGCATTCAAGGCCCTTTGAATCTTTAGATTCTGCTCAGATGTCAAGTCGGTGAAAGCAGCACAACAGTAGTCCACATGCGAAAGAATCAGTGTGGTAACCAGTCGAGATCTTAGTGCAGCCGGGAAGAGATGTTTACAGAGCTTCGGACGATAGAGGGCCGACCTGATCTCTGCCTGATGTAGGATGTAGCCGACAATATGTCAGCTGCTCGATCTCTGACAACCTGAGTACGATTTGTCAAGTAGAAGTAGATCCATGTCAACGTTGAGTCGGAAAAATTTAGATTTTTTAGTTTTCTCACGAGTCAGATGATCAACTCCGTCGAACGTTTTGAAGAAATCAAAAAAGACAGACACGGTAATCATTCTTCGATCAGCCGCACACCTGATCTCCTCCAGTGTACGGACCAAACAGGTTTGGGTAGAATGATGCCTTCGATAAGCAGATTGATAAGGATCAAGCAGGTTGGCCCCATCAAGATAGTCACATATCTGCTCACAGGCAGCACGCTTCAAAATTTTAGATAGCGTAGGCAGTATAAAGATCGGCCGATAGTGCTGTGACATCGTAGGATTCTTAATTTTCGGAATAGGGCAGATGAGAGCCGTCTTCCAAGCAGTCGGGAACGCTCCATTCTGCAAGGAGAAGTTAAGCAGATGCTCCAGTATCGGTAGAACCGCGATCATGATGAGCCTAATATATTTAAGCGAAATGCCATCCAGACCAACCGCATTAGATGAAGCTCTGGCTAGCAATTTAGATATAACTCGTGGTGTGATGTAGCTCCAATAAAAACTACCCTCGACATACGTTCCCTTGAAAAGTGCTGAAAAAGAAGGCCCACGGTCAGTCCCATCCTCTCCCCTTGCATTACCCACAAAAAACTCATTAAGGCTATTCACTGATATGGAAAGGCCAGCATCAGAGTTTTTGGCCCTGATCAGTCTTAGATATCGCAGGGTACCCCAGATATCATTTGTTCTATCCAGGTCACTAAAGAGGTTGAGATAGTATTCTTTTTTTGCAATCCGTATTATATTCTGGGTCTTGTTTCGTAGTATCTTATATTTATCATAATCTTGACTCTTCCTGCTTCTCCGCCAAACTCTTCTAGCTAGGTTCCTACCCCGCATATATTGACGTATATGTTCCGTCAACCAGGGGGCAGAAAAGTTCCTGAAGTTACGTCTCCTTAGAGGTGCACGGGTATCTAACAGTTCAAGTAGTTTGAAGTTGAAAAAATTGATCTTTTCATCCATGGAAGCAGCCGAAAAAAAAACCGCTCCAATCCAAGTCACGCACATCCTGCTGTAGTGCCGTCACATCAAGGGCATTCTAATCTCTACAGATAATGGACCCATTCGACGATTAACCTTGACGGCATACTTAATGTAGATCAGATCATGGGCTGACAAGAAGGGAACACCATGCTGTCCATACTCCACCAGCTTCTTCCCATCATCATTAATGCACAGATCCAAGAGCGTGCTTGAGTTCCTAAGATGGTGAGTAGGGTCAAACGGCACAAAAAACAGACTGGATGAGGCAACAAGGGTGTTGAGTTGCTGACTGTCAAAGGTACACTGGAGAAGATCAGCATTGAAATCTCCCATAATGATGGAGTGCGCATAGTTCGTCTGCAAATCAAGAAACCTGTGAAAGATAATATTTGTCAAGATAACCTATATTAGGTAGTCTGTAGACAACGTAACCAAGAGTAACCTAGCGGCGTACTTGAGTATAATTTCCGCAATAATAAACTCAGGCTTGCCAGCTGGAGACCCAGAAGAATCTGCTAGGACATTGGCCTGTAGTGTGTCCGTCAGGTATAATGAAACTCCTCCCCCCCCCTAATACATCTGTCGCATCTATAAAGAGTATAGCCAGGTAGCCTAATCATATCATCAGTGATATCCTGTCTGAGCCACGTTTCAGACATACAGATAGCCTGGTAATCAGCCTTGATGAAATGAAGTCAGAATTCATCATATTGTGCAAACAAAAACTGACAATTTACATGACATAGCGTGAAGTCCTCTGAAAGATCCAGCCATCTACCCATAATTGATGTTAGCAATTTTATCTTTTATTCTTTTAAATAGGATAGGGCATAACCTTCCATTGGTGGCCTTATACGCAAAGTCCATGTTAGCCTGCTCATTGGAACCATTCCTCTTACAATTTGCGCATGCCGGCGATCTATTCCTTGCATCGCAGTCCCTCATCTCGTGCTTTCCCGCACAGAAACCGCAAAAAGGCCGTGACATGTTGTGTTTGAAATGAAGTTTTCTAAAGTGAATATGATTGTTATGCCGGTACGGATTAGGAAAATTTTCTGGAGGACGGCCGAATTCTAAAAGCATAGGTCGGAAAGAATGGCCTAAATTATTAATAAATTGATACATTCAATATATTCTTTCTTCAGATTGAGAATGTAATAAGATTCAAATATTTATCAAAATTACTCATTACAAGAGTATAATATTTCTACGAGAGTATTCAAGTATTTATTCAAACTTACTCTCCACAAGAGTACGAAGACTTCCGGTTAGTTTTATTTGAGCGGGATCCTAGCGGGGTCTTAGCGCGCGGTGCAATAGCTCACATCCTGATAGCCCACGACAAATTTAACATAATTCCCGATAGCCCACATATCTTTAACATACATCTTGATAGCACACAAAATAAATCACGCACTATCTCAATAGCGTATCAAGTAATACGCGCATTATTCCAATAGCACACATAATGCCGATGGCGCACGAAATGTTGGATGCATTATCCCGATTTTAATGAGTTTTCAATATATTGTAGAGCATTGAAAAATATTAGAGCCGTATTTTTTTAAGCTGCGTATCTCGACGTTTAAAAGATAAAACACCTCCTTGAAAATAATCAGTTTTCTATTTCTGAACTAATACCGTTAAAACGGGAAAAAATATAAAAAAAAGTTTTAAATAAAAACCAAGATAAATTATTAATTGTCAGTCTAAATTAAAAACAAAGTTGTTAAGTAATTGATCATAAATATGACTATAGATGAATATCTTTATTTTAGCGACGTTTCGACCCTAAATTGAATCCTTATCCAGTTTAGTTTTAATATACAAAAAATTATTTGTTAGACATATTTGCGATTAGAGACATCAATTTCATCATGCTTATGTTAATCTTTGATTTTGCGAATACAGTTAATGACGATCGAATTTTTACTTGAATTAGTTATTTAACGTTTAATAATTTTTAATTTAGAACCTTACAAATTGATATGTCTCTAATCGCAAATATGTCTAACAAATAATTTTTTGTATATTAAAACTAAGCTGAAAAAAGACCCAATTTAGGGTCGCATGTCGCTAAAATAAAGATATTCATAGAGTCAGTGTGGTCAATTACTTAACAACCTTGATTTCAAATGGGCAACAAGAGCCAAATCGCGGATGACAATGCGTTATCCTAACGAAACTAAATAATTTTTCGTTAGAAATAAATACCGGTGCACAAGGCACCAAATTTTTACTTGGACACGGCCAAGATTTTAAATATGAAATAATCTCATATTTTGAGATTTAATTTCAATACCCCTTTAACCCCCCTACGGAAAATAAATAAATGAATGCAAGAGAAAAATATAGATCCAAAAATCGCTGAATCGGGAATCGAACCCGAGACCTTTCGCTTGCCGGGCGACTGCTCTTCCAGCTGAGCTATTCAGATCCTTTCGATTCTATACTTTTCTCTGTTATATATATTAATGTTGGTAAACAAACGCATTTTTTAAGCCAGCGTGTATCAAATATAAGAGTTTTAACAAGGCTCTGTAATATAAATATAAATTTAACGTATAAGACGATTCCCGATTCAGCGATTTTCGGATCTATATTTTTCTCTTGCATTCATTTATTTATTTTCCGTAGGGGGGAAAAATTTTATAGTTTTTAATGTTTTTTAAAACAGTGCAATCAAATTTTTCAAACATGTCTAATTTTTCGAAATTTTCCCTCCTCCATAATTTTTAAAATAATTAAAAAAAAAGTTTTTATAACAATTTTGAAAGTCCATTTAATGCTAATCATATTTAATAAAGTTGTATTTCAACATCACATTTTTCAGAAATAAGCTGGAAACACCTCTATACGTGCTCCATTCGTCGAGTTATCTGCCAAATGTTCGCTACTTGTGATCATCATTTTTCTTCATACTCTCACAGAAAGAATGAATTATCAATAAAAAATGTATATATTATAATTTATACATATATATATTATTTACATTTTTTAATATATCCTTATTTTCAACTGTTATTTTTGTAAAATTTAGAAATTTTATAATGACAAAAAATTAAAAAATATTGAATGTCACCAAATTCATCTGCATCTATACGCGCGTGCGTGCGTGTGTGTGTGTGTGTGTATGTGTTATAATATTATGTTTCCACAATGCAATTTTTATAACATCGTGTGTTGTAGAAGCGTCAAATGTAGCTATAAGCGTCGTTTTTACAATTTAATGTGTATGAGAAATTCTTTTTAATTTTTCCAATTTATTACTATCTTCATTGATTTGCTCCTCTTATCGTCGTAGTTGTATTGATATAACTTTTCTGAATTTTAGTCTAATTCCTTCAAGTAATCTTGGTTTGGTTTTTGCACTTCTCCAGTATTCTACAGCTTGTCTTTTATAATTACTTGATATTGTTGCATCAACAGAACTGCAAATAACATCTTCCGGAAGGTATACTGTTTAGAAATCTCGCGCGAGTGGTCGGGTTGTCGCGTCGGCGGCTGCTTGACCCTGCGCTTGCGCTCCTCCGTTAATGGCTTTCCGTCTCTCAACCAGCGGCGCTGGTAACGCTTCTTCTCCCTCTTGGCTACGCTTGGTCGTCTTTGTCGTTCGTTCGTAGTAGCCATCCTGTCTGTGTCGTTTCAGTTGAGCTACATATTTTATTCTCTTGTTTAAAGTCAAGTTTGCAAGTTGATTTATCAACATTGAGTACATCTCATTCTTTGGAATTCCGTCTCTCAACAGCTACTATTCCTCGAGTTCAAATCAAAACAGAGATGTAATACAAGGAAGACGGAAAGTCTTTAAGGCGAGGCTGCCTACCACCAGAGTGTATCCGAGACGAGCACAAGGGCTTCTGGCTGGTCTTGGTTTTAATTCGCAGATTTTAGATCACTTTCAATCTCCTTAGGTTCAGGAAACCTTTCTAATCTAAAGAGATTAATCTGACGAATATCGCAGAAGCCCCGTTCTTTCTATGTATTTTCACGTTATTTTCTGTCTCCCAAGGTACGTGATTGTGCATCTCTGTAACTATTCATTGACTTTCAACCTGAGATCTTGGTTTATATTCTAACCTCAGGATGTCGGAGTTTCTTTTCAGATCGAATTAGTTATTCAGTTTTTTTCTTTTATTATAAGAGTACATTCTAATTATTTTGATTATTATTATTTATTTATTTCAGCAACACATTATATTCTATATACATATATATGTATATATACATATGTATATATATATACATATATATATGTGTATATATAAATATATACAAGGTGTCCCAGAATGGGCGAACCACCCGCAAGATACAGATAGAGTAGATTAGCCTTCCATTGTTACTTGATACTAGGCGCGCCGACGAAGCGGTGGGAGGATCGCTTTGCGCCGCGCGCTCGTACCGGGCGCCGATTGGCTTATCTTTTATAATTAATATTTCTTTAACTATTGCGAAAATCGCAAAATGGTACAGGACTTTTTTATTCAGTTTAACCTACTCTATCTTGCGGGTGGTTCGCCCATTTTGGGACACCCTGTATATGTTAAGCGTTTACTTTGGGAAAAAAATTTCGGGCGAATACATATTTTGGAGACTTTTGTATACTTTGGGGTCAGGTCTCAAAGTATCCATATATTAAATGTATGATTTGGGGACATTACGTATATATATTAAACACATAATTCGAGGTCACTAACAGATGGCGCCACTAATACTGAAAATAGAGTATTTTCCGCCTGAGAACGATGCATAATATTCCCTATTTGTCTTGCACAAGAGATAATTAAAATCAAGTTTAGGAAAATTATTTACAAATAATAAAGCATTTAATGTAAGAGAAAGTAATAATTTATAAGTTCTCAGATTCCTTAATTTCGCAATAACATCGCGTTTGGCTCTGTGGCCGAGAAGGAGGTGTATATCGTATTTTAAATTAAAAGAGCCGATCTAATATTCTTATTATAATTTATAAGTTGTATAAATGTATGATCTCAAATGATGCATTTGTCTTATAACCATATAGTATATAAAACATAGGATTTATTTTGCAACATGCCGTCAACTTGCATTATATACGTTGCTTTCAAAGTAGAGATATTGATTTTGTTTTTTTAACATATAAAGAGTGTTTCAAAAGTTTCGGGCCACTTGAATATTTCGAAAACTAAACATGGTAGAAAAAAACGTTTCCAATAAAACTTGTAGGGCTTATTATAAGACATTTATTAGTGACCTCGACTCTTTGACCTTTGGGTCAAATTTAGAGGTCATTTCATAGTCAACCTAATTTCTTAAAATGGAACCCTCCATTTTTTTACATATTTCTTTAGTTCTTTTTTTTATTCTTTTATCTCGAGAACATTCAAAAACACTATAATAAAATTATTTTTTATGAAGTACTCTCTGAGTTAAAAAGATTAGAAGTTAACAACTTTTTGACAAAATGTAAAATATTCTATTTTCGGTAATCATAACTTAATATTTTTTAAATCCTAGTTATTAATAACATTAATATTTTTTGCACAATATAATAAGATCAATCAATTAGTTTTAAAGAAAATAGATAATTGTTAAAAAAATTGTAATATTCAAAATACAGCTGCATACTTCTTTTTATAAGCAACTTCGTGTTTTTTTTTGCATCAATTCATTGTGTTCTATAGGGCATTCTAGGTCTATCCTTCTCATCTGATACATGGAGATAGAATGATAGAATGAATTAAACGTGAGTAAAAAAGTCCGTTTTGCAACAAAATCACTTGCACATAGCGCACTATCGTTTTTCGTAGAACGTTCCTTTGTTTCACTGTGCGCTGTGTATCAAGTTACAGCGGCTTGTTTCATCTTGTGGCGCGCTTCTGTTTGCGGATTGACTGATCTTTTTAAATTAATTTCTTGTTAATTATTTTGAAAGTAGCTAAATGGAGGACCTTTTATGCAGTTTAACCTGTTATATTTCTTCAATGGATAGAGCAATTGACTTGAGACACTCTGTACAAGGTTTGTGACCAAAGTGACTTCAATGTATGCGTTGTATAATTTATAAATAATTTATAATTTTTAAGTTTTATTTTAATATTTTTTAATATTTTTTAAATTATATTGTTTATTGATTTTATGCATTTTTATTGTGTTTGCCGTTTGTGATCACCGATATATTTGAGACGGTACCAAATTGTAATGTACGGTGTTGGACATAGGAGGAGGAGGTGGAGGTCAGCTCGACACTCAATGTGCTAACGTTTTCTTCTACCACAATATAATAATTGATAATTGAAGAAATAAATTCATTTTATAAATCTTATTATTATACAGAGTGTCTCATCAAATCAATCGCTTTATCCGTTATAGAAATAAAACGGGTTAAACTGAATAAAAAATCATATATATGTATATATGTCGTAAGCATATAACGGGGACAAAATCTCAAGCGTATGTACATGTATGCTTTGGGGATATTTCTATACTTTGGGGATATACATCAAACTATACACATATCAAACACGCGTGGTTCGCAGACAATCTCATATCAGGAGACGCGGTAGTGTCTCCGGCCATGTTCAAACCCTAAAAGACCTTAAAAGGCACTACAAGTCTCCTTATCCTGCACCATCAAAGTCCATTTTTTGGGGGTGTAGAACTACTAAAATATAAAAAATTTTGAATTGCACGTAACATAACCTGAAAGGCGGCATCGCCACGAGTAATTTGAGCCAAGAAAAAATAAAATCGGTCAAGCCGTTCCGGAGATACAAGCGGTCAAAAAGTGACGTTTTTCATGAAAAATTAAGAAACGTCGTCTTCTTCTTCTTCTTCTTCTTCTTCTTCTCTGTCCGCGTCCGCTGACGTCATCAGGATTATATATATATATAAATCTCTTCTCACCTTTCACTCACACCTCCCTCAACTTCCACCCACCCCTTTCCCTCCCACATCCCGCCCCCACCCCCACCCCCACTCCCACCCCTCTTTCGCCCTAACTCACCCTCTTTTGTCCTATTTTTTCAGTCTTTTTGTTCTCTCTCACCCTCTGTTGTCCTCTTTCACCCTCTTTCGTCCTCTTTCACCATCTTTCGCCTCTTTCACCCTCTTTCGTCCTCTTTCGTCCTCTTTCACCATCTGTCGCCTCTTTCACCCTCTTTCGTCCTCTCTCACCCTCTTTCATTCTCTCTCACTCTTTCATCCTCTTTCACTCTCTTTCGTCCTCTTTCACCCTCTTTCGCCCTCTTTCACCCTCTTTCGTCCTCTCACCCTCTTTCGTCCTCTTTCACCCTTTTTCGTCCTCTCTCACCCTCTTTCGTCCTCTTTCACCCTCTTTCGTCCTTTTTCACCATCTTTCGCCTCTTTCACCCTCTTTCGTCCTCTCTCACCCTCTTTCATTCTCTCTCACTCTTTCATCCTCTTTCACTCTCTTTCGTCCTCTTTCACCCTCTTTCACCCTCTTTCGTCCTCTTTCGTCCTCTCACCCTCTTTCACCCTCTTTCGTCCTCTCTCACCCTCTTTCGTCCTCTTTCACCCTATTTCGCCCTCTTTCACCCTCTTTCGTCCTCTTTCGTCCTCTTTCACCCTCTTTCGTCCTCTCTCACCCTTTTTCGACCTCTTTCACCCTCTTTCGTCCTCTTTCACTCTCCTTTGTCTTCTCTCACTCTCTTTCATTTTTTTTCACCCTATTTCATTCTCTTTCACCCTCTTTCGTCCTCTTTCACTCTCCTTCGTCCTCTCTCACCCTCTTTCATTCTGTCTCACCCTCTTTCATTCTGTCTCACCCTCTTTCATTCCCTCTCACCCTCTTTCGCCCTCTTTCACCCTCTTTCGTCCTCTTTCACCCTCATTTCGTCCTCTCTCACCCTTTTTCGACCTCTTTCACCCTCTTTCGTCCTCTTTCACTCTCCTTTGTCTTCTCTCACTCTCTTTCATTTTTTTTCACCCTATTTCATTCTCTTTCACCCTCTTTCGTCCTCTTTCACTCTCCTTCGTCCTCTCACCCTCTTTTATTCTCTTTCACCCTCTTTCGTCCTCTCTCACTCTCTCTCACCTCTTTCACCCTCGTACGTCCTTTCTCACCCTCTTTCGTCCTCTTTCACCCTTTTTCGTCCTCTTTCACCCTCTTTCGCCCTCTTTCGTCCTCTTTCACCCTCTTTCGTCCTCTCTCACCCTTTTTCATTCCCTCTCACCCTCTTTCACCCTGTTTCGTCGTCTTTCACCCTCTTTCATTCCCTCTCACCCTCTTTCGTCCTCTTTCACTTTCTTTCGTCCTCTCTAACCCTCTTTCATTCTTTCTCCCCCCTTTTAATTGCAATGAGTTTAAAAGTAACAATTTAATTTTAATATCATTAGAATATTATTTAGCAGCGCGCCCAGTTTTTTTAACTAAAATTTTATTATTTCTTTTTATTTTATATTAATTTTAAATTTGCATAAGTTTTTAAATTTTAATTTTTGACTTGGCATCTTGCATTTTAGAGCAGATAAATTTTCCAATTTTTGCTGTATCAAATAATTTTACTTTTTTTTTTAACTTTATCGGTGTGTACACACAAAACATTTCTTTGAGTAACATAATTTTATATTATTTAATTTTCTTTCTAAAATATTTATAGCTGATTTCATAAAAATTTTAGATCAGCTTTGACATAGCTTATACATCTTTTTTCGGACAATGATTTATAAATCGCTTTTTTTATTTACTCTTATTAAAAGTACATTTATTTTAGTAGTAATAAGAAACTACAAATTAAGTAGAATATAAAAGTGGCCTCCTCTGATATTATTAATGAAGAATAATCATGTTTCTCTTGTTACATAACATGTCAAAATATCAAAATTGATAATTTATATATGCCTCCTTAAATGTGTAATAGAGCATATTATAACTTCTACATACATTTCTAAATATAAGAATTAATATTTCAATGAGAAAAACTGCTGGTCAAAAATAAACTCTTCAAGTTTTTTTGCTTTACTCTAAATATAAGAATTAATATTTCAATGAGAAAAACTGCTGGTCAAAAATAAACTCTTCAAGTTTTTTTGCATTACTTACAATAAATTGATATACATCTCGTTCAAAGTCAACATTTGGTAAATCTGACATCATGTGAACTATCATCACTTTGAAGACTTTAAATATTCTGATGTATTCGTATATTATGTGATATATTTTTTTATATTATATATAATTACATATATGCAGTATTGCATATCACATGTTTAGTATATCATAAACATATTCTTTTATAAATATATATTTATATAATGATATTTGCAACTTTTTGATATTTATTAAATACTTTTATTATGTTACGTTATCATTTTATTTATACTATTTTTTCATAATAATTTTCTGCAACGCTACCATTGTACTACATCTTTCATAAGTATATAAATAATTATTATTGGTAAAGATCGCTTCCTTATTTTACATCAATAATTATGCAGGTACTTATAAAAAAAGGAATAGTAGGATGGTAGTGTAGCAAGAAAGTAATTATTTTTATAAAAGAAATAGTTTAAAATGATAACGTATCAATATTTATTTTATACCCCGCACGTCAATATTTATTATTTTTTTTACATAACCCCGCACGCTGCCAATATCGCGGAGCACTACTAACGCCGTCTGTTGTAAAACGTGCGAGATGGACAAAATTACCACTACATGCATCTTGCATGTGTTGTGTACGTGTGATATATGTG
Source organism: Nylanderia fulva (assembly GCF_048542155.1). Lineage (NCBI taxonomy): Eukaryota > Metazoa > Arthropoda > Insecta > Hymenoptera > Formicidae > Nylanderia > Nylanderia fulva. Next base: position 72,855 of record NW_028190310.1, read on the forward strand.
TGCGCATGTGTTGTATACGTGTGAATACGTGTATCGATTAAGTCTAGTATAAACTCGATTGCTTCTGCCGTTATTGAGGATTCAAAATATTATAAAGACTCAAATGTCCGACTCGCGTTAAGATATACGGTGTCTCGGCTATGCCCTTACCTGGTCGCGTTACACTACCGTGTCTCTTGATAGGGTTTTTATTTAAATAAAATGAAGAATGTATATATATGTATATTTATTTATGTATATATAATGTATGTATATGCTATTAGGCGTTTCGCCGTCCCCGTCCTCGTCCGCCTTCTCGTCCGCCCCTCCTCGGCCTGTTGCCCCAATAATAATTCGGCGAGGACAGTTTCATGAGGAAGCGCATAAAGCGCTCCTCTTGGACGCGAACTCCGGCGCGTCTTCCTCTGTAAACTGTAATTAAAAAAGAAATTATTTTAGTAATTAGATAATATGGTATATTTAGGTATATCTAGGTATGGTATAAAATAATAAATGTATAATATGTTCTACTCACATGTTATACTCCTATACGGTTCCTATTTATCTCCCCTCTCTCCTCTTTTCTTCCTTCGCCTCTCTTTCCTCCCTCTTCTCCCTTTCTTCTCCCTCCTTTCTTTCCTTCCTCCTTCCTTCTTTCTTCCCCTCCTCCCCTCTTTCTCTCTCGCGCCCTCGCGTCTTCCTTCTTCCTCCCTTTTCCTCTCTTCTCTCTTCCTCCTTCTTCTCCTCTTTCCGCCCCTCTTTCTTCCTTCTTCCTTCTTTCTCTCTCTCCCTCTCTCTCCTCTTTCTTTTTTCCTCCCTCTCTCCTTTCCCTGTTTCTTCCCTTTCCTCCCCCTTTCCCTTCTCTCTTGCTTCCCCCTCCCTGCGTTCGCTCCCTCTGCCCCCTTCGTTCCTGCGCTCGTCCCTGTCCTCTTTCTTTTTTCCTCCCTCTCTCCTTTCCCTGTTTCTTCCCTTTCCTCCTTCCTTGCTCCTTCTCCTTCTGCTCCTCTCCTTCTTCTTTGTGCCCTGCTCTCCCCCTGCGCCCCTTTCCTTCTCTCTTCCCCCGCTGTTCCCGTCAATTTCATCAACTTTAAACTTTCCTGACTGAAATTTGAATGCGAGATAGATAGAGAATCGTACACCGCGTAACGGTTAAAGAAGAAATTAGCAATTATTGCATAACTGTGACGTATCGTTTATGTCAATAACGTAATGAATCTATAATTGTTATATAAAATTGTTATGTAATTTTGGCGTTACTTTATTATATATGTATTTATGTATTATGGTTAATGTAAATGTGTATACTCTAAAAGTTTCGTAAATACTACGTAATTTTAATGACATAATTGTAACGTTATGTTAAATACGTAACGTTTATGTATTTTGGTTAATGTAAATGTATATACTCTAAAAGTTTCGTAAATACTACGTAATTTTAATGACATAATTGTAACGTTATGTTAAATACGTAACATTTATATATTTTGGTTAATGTAAATGTGTATATCCTAAAAGTTTCGTAAATGCTACATAATTCTAATAACTAATTGCAACGTTATATTAAATACGTAACATTATTTTGTTGACATCAATGTATACATTCTGTAAAAACTTTATTATAATCATTACATACAGTATAATAACAAAATTGCGATATTTTTTTATTTAATGTGACATCGTAATTTCGTTATTATAATTATATATAATAGTTATATAATAAGGTTTTTACAGAATATATACATTGATATCAACAAAATAATATTAATGTTACATATTTAACGTAACGTTACAATTATGTCATTAAAATTACGTAGTATTTACGAAACTTTTAAAGTATACACATTTATATTAACCAAAATATTATAATTATATATAATAGTTATAATAAGGTTTTTACAGAATATATACATTGATATCAACAAAATAATATTAGTGTTACATATTTAACATAACGTTACAATTATGTCATTAAAATTACGTAGTATTTACGAAACTTTTAGAGTATACACATTTATATTAACCAAAATACATAAATGTTACATAACAAAGTAACACCAAAATTGCATAACAAATTCATTACGTTATTGACATAAATGATACGTCATTGTTTTGTTTCGCCGATCTATAACATAACATATACATATATAGATTATTATGTAATTGTTTCGTAAATGATCCCTTCGTGTTTACTGGGTATCAGAGATGGCAAAATATCAATTAAATTTTTTATAATTGAACAAAGGATATGAACAGATTTAATTAAAATATTTTTAATTGACGATTAATTTTAGAAAGATTAATTAGATTTCGTTACAATGACGATTGATATAAGCTAGATTAATCGAAGATCGTTTAATTAACAATTAATATGATCGAAGTCAATTAAAGATTATTTAATTGACAATTGTAAATTAGCTTGTATTAATTGTTAATCGATCGTTCTCCGATTAATTTCGTTTATATCAATTGTCAATTATGTTGTCATTTATGTATTTTGGTTAATATAAATGTGTATACTCTAAAAGTTTCGTAAATACTACGTAATTTTAATGACATAATTGTAACGTTATGTTAAATATGTAACATTAATATTATTTTGTTGATATCAATGTATATATTCTGTAAAAACCTTATTATAACTATTATATATAATTATAATATTTTGGTTAATATAAATGTGTATACTCTAAAAGTTTCGTAAGTACTACATAATTTTAATGACATAATTGTAACGTTATGTTAAATATGTAACATTAATATTATTTTGTTGATATCAATGTATATATTCTTTAAAAACCTTATTATAACTATTATATATAATTATAATATTTTGGTTAATATAAATGTGTATACTCTAAAAGTTTCGTAAATACTACGTAATTTTAATGACATAATTGTAACGTTATGTTAAATATGTAACATTAATATTATTTTGTTGATATCAATGTATATATTCTTTAAAAACCTTATTATAACTAATATATAATTATAATAACGAAATTGCGATGTCACATTAAATAAAAAAAATATCGCAATTTTGTTATTATACTGTATGTAATGATTATAATAAAGTTTTTACAGAATGTATACATTGATGTCAACAAAATAATGTTACGTATTTAATATAACGTTACAATTAGTTATTAGAATTATGTAGCATTTACGAAACTTTTAGAGTATACACATTTATATTAACCAAAATACATAAACGTTACGTATTTAACATAATGTTACAATTATGTCATTAAAATTACGTAGTATTTACGAAACTTTTAGAGTATACACATTTACATTAATCAAAATACATAAATACATATATAATAAAGTAACGCCAAAATTACATAACAATTTTATGTAACAATTATAGATTCATTACGTTATTGACATAAACGATACGTCACAGTTATGCAATAATTGCTAGTTTCTTCTTTAACCGTTACGCGGTGTACGATTCTCTATCTATCTCGCATTCAAATTTCAGTCAGGAAAGTTTAAAGTTGATGAAATTGACGGTAACATCTGTGTTAATATAGAATTAAATTTTCTCATGTAAGATCATGTCACAAAGAATAATGAGATTATCATAATGACAATTGATATAAACGAAATTAATCGGAGAACGATCGATTAAAAATTAATACAAGCTAATTTAATTAAAAGTTTTTTAATTAACGATTAATATGAGTTAATTTTAATTAAAAGTACTTTAATTGACGATTGAAAAAAACAGATTCAATCGAAGACAATTCAATTGACAATTGATTTGAGCAGAAACAATTAAAAAATATTTAATTGACGATTAAATATATCAAATTTAATGCGAATCTCTTCCATTAATAATTGACTTAAGAAAATCGATATAATTTCTCTATTTCCATTAATTAACAATGTGTAACGATTAATACAATTTAAATTTTAATCGAAGATGTTTGATTGATGATATTAATATGACTGAATTTAAATAATATATATCTTTTCCTTGGTTCTAGCAAAGTTATTGTACGTAATAGTTACAATATAAATAATAAATAATTTACGTTTTTTAAACCATATTTTTATTCAGAACATTTTCAATTCATTATACATTTTATTATATTTAATTTAATTATATTTAATGTTAATATATATTTCTCGAATTTTTTCTCATTTGTTCTAAAATAATAAATGTATAATATGTTATATTAAAATGTGTTGTACATATATACAATATATATTATAATTCAAAATTATTAATCAATAAATATTGCAGGAAGTTTGGTAATACAACGAAGTGTAACCATACAGTTTCCTTCTGGATAACGTTTCTGCAATCAACTAGGTAACCATTTCACAATGTTTTTACATATTACATTCAAATTGTGTTTATTTATTATAAATAATCTTCCGGTTCCGGTGAGAGTGTGAGTGACAGGTGTGTGAAAGCGTGGCAGGTATTTGTGAGGAAAGAGTGAGAAAAGGGGTGAGGAGAATAGGAGATAGGAGGTGAGAGGGCGTAGGAAAAAGAGGAGGATAGATTGAAAGGATAGGAGAATGAAAAGGGGTAAGGAGTTAGTAAATAGAAAGCAGGAAAAGGTGAGACACGTGGACACGTAGACACGTGGAAGAAAGAGAGTAGGTGTAGAGAGCAGGTGCAGATAGAAAGATAGGGAATTCAATAGGGAATTCACTAGGGAATTCACTAGCGAGTTGGAGCGAATTAGAACATAGAGTAAGTGAATCAAAGAAAGAAAGCGATAAGAGAAAAATGAATAAGGAGGAAAAGAATGTTAGTGAAGAGAATAGTAGAGATAGGAGGATAGAGACTACTAGAGATAGGATGGTTGAGGAAGGGGGAAAGAGGGGAGATGAGGAGGAAGTAAAAAAGAAGGCAGGGAGGCCGAGAAGAGTAGATGAGTTAACGAAAGAGAGGAGGAGCAGTATGGGATGTATAGAGGATTTCTTGAAAAGGAAAAGGGAAGAAGGGGGAGAGGAGGATAAGGATGAAGAGGAAAGAAGTCTGAGAAGGAGCAAAAAAACAGAAAGGCTGAACAGAGAAGTAGGGGGGATAGAAAAGGAGGAGTTAAAGAGGATGATGGAGGAGATAGGAGAGAAGATTACAGAGAAGTTGGGTGAGGAAATAAGAAAATTGAAGATTGAAATATGGAAAAAGGAGGGGGAATGGAGAGAAGAAAGAAAAGAAATGGGAAAAAAGATAGAAAGACTGGAGGAAAGGGTGATAGAGTTGGAGGCAAGAATAGAGAAGAGAAGTAAAAAGGAAGAAAGAGAAAGAGAGGGGGGAGAAGGAGGAAGTAAGGGGTTAGGTGAGTCAATAATGGGGAAAATGAGAGACATAGGAAAGAAGTTAGAGTGGAAAGAGAGAGAAGAAAGAAGGAATAACATCGTGATAAGAAGAATAGAAGAAGGGAAGGAAGATGTAAAAGAAAGAGTGGAGAAAATAATGAAAGAAATAGGAGCGAAAACGGAAATAGAATGGATAAGAAGGTTGAAAGGAAAGGAGGGAAAGGAAGGAGAAATGGTGGTTGTAAGACTAGGCAGCAGAGAACAAAAGAGACAGGTAATGGAAAAAAAGAGTCTGTTAAGAGGAAAGAGGGTGAGGATAGAGGACGACCTAACATGGAAGGAAAGAAAGATGAAATGGAGAATAATGGAAATTGCGGAGGAAGAAAAGAGGAAAGGGAACAAGGTGTGGACAAACTACGGTAGGATAAAAATCAATGATGTTTGGTGGAAATGGGAAGAGGAAGAAAGAGTGCTCAAGAACTGGAAAGGAGAAATTAGAGAAGGAATGGAGAAAATGGAGGTGGAAGAGGGGGGCATGAAGACAAGAATGGAGGAAAAAAAGGGATAGAAGAGGGGAGAAGAGAAGAAGGAAGGAAAGGAGAAGGGAAGAAGAGTAGTAAGAAGAGAAAGGAGGAGGGAGAAAGGGAGACGGAGATAGAAAAAAGAAAGGAGCAAGAGAGAAAGGAAAAAGGAGAAGTAAGAGAGGAATGGAAGATAGGTTTTTGGAATGTGGCAGGGTTGAAAAACAAGGAAGAAAAATTCTGGAAGGAAATAGAGGATTGGGAGGTAGTGGTGATGATGGAAACATGGATAGAGGAAAAGGGGTGGGAGGCGATTAAAAAGAGGTTACCGAAAGGATATAGATGGGAGAAGCAAGCAGCAAAAAAGAGAAAGAAGAAAGGAAGACCGATGGGGGGAATGATCATGGGGGTAAAGGAGGAGAGGGGAAGGATAAAAGTATCAGGACTGGGAGAAAAGGCGGAGGGAATAATGATGGCGGATTTAGAGGTAGGAAGAGAGAAGTGGAGGGTAATAGGTATATACATTAACGGGGACATGGAAAGGAAAATGGAGGAAATGAAGGAATGGATGGAAGAGAAAGAAGAAGACAAATGGACGATTTTAGGAGGAGATTTCAACGCAAGGACAGGTAGAAGGGGGGGAGTGATAGGAGGAGAGGAGGAAGAGGAAAGAAGATCGAAGGACAAGAAGGTAAATGAGGATGGGAGGAAGTTGATAAAAGAGCTAGAAGAAGTGGGATGGGGAATTTTTAACGGAGGGATTAGAGGGGATAGGGAGGGGGAGTACACATATACAGGAGGAAGAGGGGAATCGGTGATAGACTATGTGGTGGGAGAGGATAGAGTAAAGGAAAAGATAAAGAGAATGGAGGTGGGAGATAACATAGAGTCGGACCATCACCCTTTGATTGTAACGTTAGAAAGAAGAGGAGGTGCTGAAAAGGGGAAAAGGAAGGAAGGAAAAGGAATAAGAAAAAAGGGGAGATGGACGAAGAGGGGAGGAGAAAGAATAAGAGAGGAAATAGAATGGGGAGAGGGGTGGAAAGAGGGAATAGAAGAGGAGCTAGAGGAAAAAAGAGGAAGGATAGAAGAGGAATTGAGAGAAGGAGAAAAAGAGAGTGGAGAAGGAAAAAAGAAAGGGTGGTGGGATGAGGAATGTGAGGAGAAGAGGAAAGAAGTGAGGAGAAAGCTAAGGGAATGGAGGAAGAAAGGAGGAGGAGGAGAAGGATACAGAAAAGAAAGGGCAGAATATAAGCTAATGTGTAAAGGAAAAAGGGAGGAGGAGAGGATAAGATGGTACAAGGAAGCGATAGAGGCAAGAACGGAAGGAGAGGTATGGAAAATTATAAACAGGGAAAGGAAGAAGAGAGAAGGAGTGAATGAGGAGATAAAAGCGGAAGAGTGGAAGGAATATTTCATGGACTTATTGGGAGGGGTAGAGGTTAAAGTTGTAAGAGGAGGAAAAGAGAAAAGGGAGAGGGATGAGGAGCAGGAGATAAGCAGGGGGGAAGTAAAGAGGATATTGGGATAATTGAAGAAAGGAAAAGCAGCGGGGGAGGATGGGATACCGAGTGAGGTATGGAAATATGGAGGAGAGAGGGTAGAAGAGTGGGTATGGGAAATGTGCAACAGAGTCTGGAGAGGGGAAGGATGGCCGGAGAGGTGGAAAGAGGGGATAATAGTACCACTGTTAAAAAAGGGAACGGGGAATAGGGTGGAAAACTACAGAGGGGTGACTTTGATGCCAACGTTATATAAGGTGTATGTGGGGATTCTAACAGAAAGGTTAAAGGAGGAAATAGAGAGGGGGAATATGTTGCCGGAGAGTCAAACAGGCTTTAGGAAGGGAATGGGGGTGATTGACAGTATATATGTGCTAAACTACCTGATCAATAAAAAAGTGAAAAAGAAGGGAGGTAAGGTAGTAGCGGCCTTCATAGATCTGAAGGCGGCGTTTGACTCAGTGGATAGGGAGGTGTTAATGGAGGCGATAAGGAAGAGGGGGGTAAGAGAAGGGTTAAGTAGTAGGATAGAAGAGGTATACAAGGAAACGAGGAGTAAAGTAAGAGCGGGGAAGGAGGAAGGAGAAAACTTCTGGACGGCAAGGGGTGTGAGGCAAGGTTGTCCAATGAGCCCACACTTGTTCAATTTGTTGATAGCGGATATAGAGGAAGTGCTGAAAAAAGGAGGCTGGGGAGGAGTAAAGTTGGGAGGGGAAAAAGTGCACTGCTTGGCATATGCTGATGACATGGTGTTGTTGGCGGAGGAGGAGGAGGGGATGATACATATGTTGGGGAAAATGGAAAATTACATGGATAAAAAAAGGCTAGAGGTAAATGTGGATAAGACAAAAATAATGAGGTTTAGAAAGGGGGGAGGAAGAATGAGGAAAATGGAGTGGAGATGGAAAGGGAAAAAATTAGAGGAAGTGAAAGAGTTCAAGTATCTAGGATATAAGTTACAAAGGAATGGAGGACAGGAGGCGCAGGTGAGGGACAGAGTGAGGAAAGCAGGAGCGGTGATGAGACAAGTATGGGGTATGGGAAAGAGAAGATTTGCAGGAGACTGGATGAAAAGAGTATGGTTAATGGAAAGGTTGGTGGGAACGGTGATGGAGTATGGGGCGGAAATATGGGGGTGGAAGGAGAGGAGAGAAGTAGAGGCAATGCAGGAAAGATGGATTAGGTGGACGCTAGGAGTAGATTGGTGTACGCCGGGGTATATGGTAAGAGAAGAGATAGGAAAGGATAAATTCAGGATAAGAGCAGGAAGAAGAGCGATAGGGTATGAGAAAAAATTAGAGGAAGGAATGGGAGGAAGTTTAGCGAGGAAATGCTATGAGGAGATGAAGGAGAGGGTAAAGGAAGGAAAGGAGAAAACGGTGTGGGAGGAGGAGAGGGCAAAATTTTTTGAAGGAAGGGGGATAGAAGAGAGGGAGATGGAGGAAAAAAGAGAAAGGGGGGAGGAAGTATATGAAAGATGGGAGCAGAAGGACAGAGAAAGGCAAAAGGAGGAAAGATGGGAGAAGATAAGAGAGTCGAGATACAATAGATGGTATGGAGAATGGAAGGAGGAGGGTTTACCGGAATACTTGAGAAAGGGATGGGGGGAAAGCAGATGGAGAAGGATAGTGAGGTATAAAATGAACAATGAAATGAGGGGGGCGAGATACTGGGAAGAGGAGGGGAAAAGAAGATGCAGACTATGTGGGATGGAAGATGAAACTTGGGAACATGTAATAGGAGAATGTGGGGGAGAGGGGAATAAGGGAAACTGGTGGGAAAAAATGAGGGAAATACTGCGAGAAGGAGGAGAGGGAGAAGGATGGATGAGGGAATTAGAGAAAAAGAGGATGGAGGGGAGGGTGGAAGGGGAAGAGGAGGAAGGAGGTATGAGGAGAATGTGTGAAAGTATGAATGAGGGGTTGGGGAATGTATGGGGAACTGGAAGCCGAGGCGAAGCGAGAAATAGGTTAGGGACAGCTCTTTCTCTCTCTTAATTAGTAAATAGGTAGATTAAGTTAGAGATAAGATAATTGTAAGATAGATGTAAGAGTAGAATGTAAGAGTAGTCTATAAGTTAAGATTGTAAGAAATTTGTAAGGTTTGGGTACGCTCCTCAAAAGCGCCTTTAATCCCTGAGGGGGCAAATAAAGTATTGATTGATTGATTGATTGATTGTTAATTAATGGAAATAGAGAAATTATATCGATTTTCTTGTCAATCATTAATGGAAGAGATTCGCATTAAATTTGCTATATTTAATCGTCAATTAAATATTTTTTAATTGTTTCTGCTCAAATCAATTGTCAACTGAATTGTCTTCGATTGAATCTGTTTTTTTCAATCGTCAATTAAAAAACTTCTAATTAAAATTAACTCATATTAATCGTTAATTAAAAAACTTTTAATTAAATTAGCTTGTATTAATTGTTAATCGATCGTTCTCCGATTAATTTCGTTTATATCAATTGTCAATTAAATAATCTTTAATTGATTTCGATCATATTAATTGTTAATTAAACGATCTTCGATTAATCTAGCTTATATCAATTTAATTAAGTTAAAATATAACTAACCTCTACGATAGTCGGCGGCGACGGGGCCGGCGGCGACGGGCTCGGCGGCGACGTGGTCGGCTTCATTCATCGGTATCTGAAATGTATAAAGAGTATTAGTTTTTTATAATAAAAAATAATAGTATTTTATAATGAAAAATAAAATACTTACATCTCTCTCTGCCATTTCGGTGTTTGAGTACATCTGGAATTATAATAAAATGAAATAAGATCTGGATATTTCGAACACCTGATATAACGAGTCGATGCGCGTAAACAAGTTTTTATGCGCGAACGACAAGAGTAACATTAAAGCACGTCCGAAATATATCTATTGCAAAACTATATGTAAAATCATAATTATAATCACGGAACCAATAAATAAGATGCGAATATCTCAAAAATTCACGAAAAGATCCCGAAAAGTTCATAAAAATGACAATGTTCCGTCGCTTAATGCTAGTCGTTCTCGCGAAATAAATTATTAATAATAAACGAACTTAATTGCTGACTACTAATTAAGTGATTCTACATTTCATTAAAGACGATGATGATGTTAGAACGATAGTTTACAGAATTTTATATGTATATGACTTACCGAAGTTAGTTGCTGAGATGTCAGTCTTCTCACGGCCGCAAACTGATTAGACCGCAGGCTGCGCGACAGGGGTGCGTAATCGTGCGGCTTGTATTTAGAATGATATGCTCGATGCCACGCGTTTCACACGTGTTGTTCTTGGCCGCGTGTTCATATCATCGATGTTTTCGACAATTTTCGGTGCGACGAAATAATCGCTGCTTTAATCAGGTAATGATTTTATAATTTGTGAATATGTTGATGAAGTTAATGTGTAAAGTTATAAGATAATTATTTCTTTATATATTTGGATTATAATTAAATATTAATTTTATAATAGTACAGACACACACACACACACACACACTCTCACGCGCGCTTATGTCCGTGTGTTGATACGTATATCTATATTCTTTAATTAATATTTAAATTTATATTGTACATATGCAGAATATATATGCAGGATATCACAGAATTAGTAAACCTGTTAATGGAAGATTCTTGAGATAATTGGGAGACGATTTTGCTTCTAACTATATTAATATATAAATTTATAAACTATATAGTTTTTTTCAAAAATTTTGATTTTTCTCAATATTTTATATACAAAATTTTTGAAACAAGATCGACGAAAAATTAATATTTTATGAGATACTTACGTTCATGCAAAATAATGTGTTAAAGATGTAAAATACCCTGTTAAATATTCTCTTTGTGATTATCTTATTCTTACAACTTATTGTTTTAATAATTATATTTCACTTTTATGCGATATTTTTATTCTTTTTATTATTCCCCTTATTTCTATATGTGTATATCGTCTATAATTCTTATAATTTCTTTTTTTTTAATTGCATCTTTTGCTATTTTTTATTTGTTTTCGAATTATTACCCTGTATACACATATATATATATATATATATATATATAATATTTCTTTATAAAATCAATAAAATCAATGTTTACAAGCAACTATTATAATAAATATATATATTTATATATTTAAAATACATCTAATATATATAATTTTGATTTAAATCGTAGCACCCTTTATACTGCGCATGATGCAACACGCCTTAACCGAACAAATATTTTGGAAAATCGTTCGTTTATATACAAACAGCAAGTGAGTAATACAATATAGAATATAATATAAAAAAAATAAAATTACATAACTTAAATAATGTATAATAATAGAAGTTTTATAAAATGTCCCTTAATTTTCTTGCTTCTTCTGACATTATTTCATAATGGTGTTTTTTAGTTTTACAATTCCGCTATTTTTCTCGTTTTTCTACTAAATTTATTTTTAATTTCATTATTTTTACTATGAAAACCGCTTTTGTAGAAAGAAGTTGTTGATTTATCGTTGTCTCTCTTTCATATGCAGATTTATTGTTGTTTTGTTTATTTTTGTTTCATAATTTGTTATTTTTTGAAAATAATTTTTATTATTTCCCTTATTTATATATCAGGAGACGCGGTAGTGTCTCCGGCCATGTTCAAACCCTAAAAGACCTTAAAAGACACTACAAGTCTCCTTATCCTGCACCATCAAAGTCCATTTTTTGGGGGTGTAGAACTACTAAAATATAAAAAATTTTGAATTGCACGTAATATAACCTGAAAGGCGGCATCGCCACGAGTAATTTGAGCCAAGAAAAAATAAAATCGGTCAAGCCGTTCTGGAGATACAAGCGGTCAAAAAGTGACGTTTTTCATGAAAAATGAAGTAACGTCGTCTTCTTCTTCTTCTTCTTCTTCTTCTTCTCTGTCCGCGTATAAATCTCTTCTCACCTTTCACTCACACCTCCCTCAACTTCCACCCACCCATTTCCCTCCCACATCCCGCCCCCACCCCCACCCCCACCCCCCACCCTTACTCCCACCCCTCTTTCGCCTCTTTCACCCTCTTTCGTCCTCTCTCACCCTCTTTCGTCCTCTCTCACCCTCTTTCACCCTCTTTCGCCCTCTCTCACCCTCTTTCGTCCTCTTTCACTCTCTTTCATTCTCTCTCACCCTCTTTCGCCCTCTCTCACCCTCTTTCGTCCTCTTTCACTCTCTTTCATTCTCTCTCACCCTCTTTCATTCCCTCTCACCCCCTTTCGTCCTCTTTCACCCTCTTTCGTCCTCTCTCACCCTCTTTCGTCCTCTCCTCACCCTCTTTCATTCTCTCTCACCCTCTTTCACCCTCTTTCATTCCCTCTCACCCTCTTTCGTCCTCTTTCACCCTCTTTCGTCCTCTTTCACTCTCTTTCGTCCTCTCTCACCCTCTTTCATTCTTTCTCACCCTCTTTTACCCTCTTTCGTCCTCTTTCACCTTTTTTCACTCTCTTTCGTCCTCTCTCACCCTCTTTCATTCTTTCTCACCCTCTTTTGCCCTCTCTCATCCTCTTTCGACCTCTTTCACACTCTTTCGTCCTCTCTCACCCTCTTTCGTCCTCTTTCACCCTCTTTCGTTCTCTCTCACCCTCTTTCGACCTCTTTCGTCCTCTTTCACCCTCTTTCGTCCTCTCTCACCCTCTCTCACCTCTTTCACCCTCGTACGTCCTTTCTCACCCTCTTTAGTTCTCTTTCACCCTCTTTCGCCTATCTCGTCTTCTCTTACCCTCATTCGTCCTCTCTCACCCTATTTTCAAAAAATTATAAAAATGAAAAGGTCAAGCCATGTTCAAAAGAAGGTCCTCAAAAATTTAAACCTAGTCTGTACAATGAAAAATAATTACTCGTAATTCCAGAGTTCCAATTTGTTAATATTGAATAATGTATTTGTTTCAAGTAATGGCAGTAGAGTCAAATACATACCTACGTATATGCAGTTTTTGCTGTTAATTGTACTTGAACGAAAAAAATAATTAAATGATTTAAATATAGCACATTTTAAATCAAGAAACTTATATAATCGAACTCTGTTTAGGAAAAGGTAGAACATTTCATTTGCCTCTGCCTTTACAAGAAACATTGGATAAGGTATGTCCTCCGGAAGATCCTATAAATTTGAATCACGAGTTGCACATTCTCGTTCGAGGTATACCCAAGAAATCTAAAGTGGTTTGGGAAAATTTGGTAGATATTAATAAAATGTATAAGGCTTTGCAATGGTTGAAAGAAAATAATCCTCATTACTCAAAAATTCGTCTTCCAGCGTCATCTGATGATCTATTAAAGGATAAGTTGCAGGAAACAGAATATAGGATTGTCGATGAGGAAAGCGACAATGACGAAATAAATGAGGTGGTTGAGGAATTACCAGCATTGAATTTGTACAATGTACAGCAAAACAAAAATAATAATGATCAAACCGTTTTAAAACGTACGGCTTTTCTCACACAAATCACTTAACATTCGGATATTAACGATCAGTATACAATATACCCAATACACGCGAAAAGAATCGATAACGAATCTGCATTGAAGCTTTATCAAATGGTGAAAATTGAAGATTTTCCAATGGATAATTGTTATAAATATCTGGATGTCATGTGTTTCCCTGATTTATATCCTGATGGTGTCAATGGACAACGAGAAGATAGAAACTTTGCATTGCCGAAATATTTATTTATTAGAACACGATTGATGTCGAAACATAGTAGATTCAGGGTGAATCTGCAGTATCTGTTTTTCCTTTTCAATGATGCTAACTACCAACAGTTGAAAAGTGGTATCTATTATACGATGATGGTTACTAACCAACGAGAGAGATACACTGCTGGTAGATACTTGAACGAATTGAAAGGTTACGAATTAGAATCGAATTTAATGAGTATTTTCGCAAAAATGAGAAATACGGATCAATTTTGGCGACAACCGTCCAATAATGTAAAATGCATGACTTTGCATTACGGTCCAGCGACGTGGTTTTTGACTTTGAGTCCTAGTGAATGAAAATGGTCCGATTTGGGTGAATATTTACGAGATATGAATCCCGATAAAGAGAAGTTAGGCATCAACGAACTAATCGCATACGATCCTGTAAGTACTTCTAGATTCATGTGCATAAAATTCAAAGCCATGATTGATTCTATTTGTTCGTCCGATAATCCTATAGGAAAGGTTATTCATTACTTCTGGCGACTGGAATATCAACGTAGAAGTATGCAGCACATGCATTGTATGATTTGGATAAAAGATGCTCCAGTATTAGGAAAATCGCCGGATGAAGAAGTTACTACGTTTATTCAAAAATACGTAACGTGTGAAATTCCAGATGAAAATGTTTCGCCAACGTTGTACGATACGGTAATAAGTGATCAGAATCATAAACATAACTCGTATTGCATGCGTACGAAAAAAACGGAAACTAATATATACAGAAAGTGTCGGTTCGATTTTCCTCGGCCAGTTACTGAGAATTTCGTTTTAAGAGACGTTATCACTTCGATAGTCGGTAGAAAAAATTTACGCAGTAAGAGCAGATTGTACGATCTTCCTCGCAAGGAGTCGGAAAGGTTTATAAATGATTATAATCCGTCTATCAAATTAGCCTGGAAGGGAAATATGGACATACAATTTATTAGAGAAAAATCAGAGTTTTTAAACTCATATTTAACAAAATACACGACAAAGTCGGAAAAATGCAATACAGACTTTGAAGTGATAGATTCGAATAAGTCCTTGGCATCGAAACTGTGGAATTTTGCAATGCGTTTATTAAATAACAGAGAATGCGGTGCTTTAGAAGCTGCGGATACACTATTAGGGAATCCCTTGTACGGTACGGATAATGATACCATGGTCAAATGGATCGATGTTAATGAGGTGAGAAATAAAAAAGTTAAAACATTTAATGAAATTTAAGCTCTTGATGAAAATTCTACGAATATTTACTGTTCGTCACTCATCGATGATTACTATCCAAATAGACCTCAGGAATTAGAATCATTGAATTTGTACGATTTTGCCAGATTCTGGGAAATTACGAATTGACCTGAGAACTGTACATTTATAAATTTTACCTAATATACACCCGTTTCGAGCAACAAGGCAAAGTTTTCTGATCAATAACTTACTCCCTGAAAATACGGTATAACACAAATCGGAAGTTGATACGAAAATTCGAAATTTTACTAAAGAAAGATTGGAGGTTTTTAATTTATACAATTTTCACAACTCTTATTTCAATTATTTATTCTACCCATCGAAAGTTTTTTGAGAGCAGGCCGCCATGTTATTTTTCTGAGTCATTAACAAATTGGTACTCTGGCATTACGAGCAATTATTTTTCATTGTACGGGCTAGTATGAATTTCAAATCAAATCTCTATAAACGACTATTATATTTTGTGCACTAAGAATAACATATCGCACTTATTTTCTAGAATCAAATTGTAATCAGTTTTACTTATATGTATGTATATTCAATGTGAACTTGCACCTTGAATAAAATATCACAGTTACTTTTCATGGTAATATATTATTACTAAATTTAGATAATATACACTTTACGTATGTTCACTTTGAACTGGCACCTTGAATAACATATCAGTTACTTTTCGTGATAATTTATTATTAGATCGTTTAAATTTTTGAGTACCTTCTTTTGAACATGGCCTGACCTTTTCATTTTTATGATTTTTTTAGGATTAATATTATACTAAAAATGTGGTTATTATAATCTTTGTAGTAGTAAGTGTAGTAAGTTAATATTTTTTGTGTGATTTTTGGCTACCTCCGTATATCTTAACTGTCGGATCTATCAGACAAATTATCTATAAATTATACAACGCATACATTGAGCTCACTTTAATATAAGTACTTGAAATAATTTTATAACTTCTAATTCATTCAGTGAAGTCATCCATTAGTAATTGATAAATTTTAAGGTGTTCAATCTATGAGTGTAATATATAGAGGAGATTGTTTCTAAACCACGCATGTTTGATATGTATAAAGTTTGAAGCCTGTCCCGAAAGTATACAAATGTCCCCGTTATATGCTCATGACATATATACATAATAAGTATATATATATATATATATATATATATATATAAGTATAACAATAATAAATTATAAACTAATGCTAATAATAAATAGTAAATTAATCATTATTAATTTTAATATTTAGGATGAATGCTCGACGACAGGAATGGAGTCCGGCTTTCTTATTTTTATCTCATTGTGTATTACGGTTCAAAGTTTTCTTGTAATAATTGAAATTATTATACGAAATTGCATAGAAATTACAAACTGTTTATTTATTTCCTCGGTTTTGTCACGGATATAATGCAACAACACTTGCTATAGTAAATGCTCGAAATGACCTCCGTTAAATTTCAAAAAACTTAGGTATGTCGCAGACATCAGGATTTTTCAACGGATTTGCTAGTCAGTGTGTGTACTATTTTATTATATCTGTGGCAAGACCGATAAAATAAATAAACAGTTTGTAACTTTTATGCGGTATGATATAATTTTTTCAGTCATTACAGGAAAACTTTTCGAACCATGGTAATTCTAGGAACAAGCATTTTTGATCCCATGTTTATAGCATTTTTTGCTTGTGTTTAGATCCCTGGAATTTATTCTCAAAGTTTGTAGGTTTGTACAGACCATTCAAATACATCTTGCGTATAATAGTCTTCGAAGTATGCGGTTACTATAAAGTATACTTCTAAACGTATGTTTTGGGGACAATATAAATATTTTTATCATATATATAAATTGTATAGTTTGAGAACTCTCCCCAAAGTATTAGTTTATTATATACATGTATATATATGAAAGCCCTCAAAGGACTTAACATAAGGAAAACCTAAAATTTAAACGCATACTTTGAGGACAGGGTAAAAACGTCCGTCATATATGTGAAACGTATAATTCAAGGACAGTCCTTGAAATAATCGTTTATTATATATATATATATATATATATATATATATATATTTTAAAGTCCCCAAAGTATACATTGTGTACTAAAAAGTTATGTAATTTAAAAATTATTGCCATATATTAGGTTTAATAAGTTTGGACATGTCACTGTGACAATATTACACATATTTACGCAAAAAAATGGATATATATATTTATGTATATATACATATACATCTATATATATTGTATATATATACGATTAATTATATTTTTAAATATTCAAGTTTATTAGTTTTAGAGTTATTTTGGTTTCTTTATTCAATTGATAACATCAATTAAGTTTTAATTGTAATAAGAACTTTAATAGTTTAAAAAAGTTACTTTTGTTTTAACGTAGAAATTAAATTTTATTTTAAAATAGTATTGACTGATCGAGACGAAAAAACTAGTCTTGTTTTATGCATCCAATATTTTTTTGGATTTATTTTGTATACGCAACTGTCTATTCGTACAGTAAATAACTTGTAACTTTTACATATATATTACTTTATGAATTACAATACTCTTAATAAAACTATATATTTATATAATATATTACTTTTATACTAATTCAAACATTTCCTTTTTTTGTCATCCAGCTGCGTCCTTCCAGATATAGAATCACAATGGTTTTTAACATTTTTTGATCCTTTGAGCCGGATGCTAGTGGATAACTGAAGAGAGAGAAAATGAAGCTCAATCACGTAAAGAATCGAATAGAGCAACAGTTCGTATTAATGGACTTAATTGCCAATGCAATTGATAACTTAACCAAATTGTTGTATAAGTTGGGTAATCAAATATAACATCTCAAAGGGTACAGGCTCGTCTCACTTTTCTAAAGATAATATGGGAGATGTTCTCTACCTCTCACGAAGCCATTGGATTAGCAATGACTGACAATGAGTTAGATTCTGAGGAACAATTACAATCAAGCGAACATTCATACTTTTCAGAAAATCTCTATTCCATAACGCATAAAGGTTATTTGGAGGCAGTGGAGAAAATGAGTATACTACTCGACTCTGTACAAAAAACTATGCAAAGAACATTTTCGCAGTCTCTTTCTCAGACATCAAGCTTTCCAACGTCCTACTAGCATGCTCGATTACCAAAAATCGACATCCCTAACTTTAATGGCACCCCAGCTGATTGGTTATCTTTTAAAGATTTATTTATTTCTCTTATATTAACTAATCCCACTCTTGGCTCTGTTGAAAAACTGCAGTATTTAAAGACCAGTCTTGTAGGTTCCGCAGCTCATTTGTTGCAAAATACGACACTCACCGCAGACAATTTCCAGAAGACATGGGAAGCATTAATTTCATTCTATGAAAACAAATGACTATTAGTAAATGCTGCTCTTTATTCACTACTATCTCTAAAGCGTATGACCAAAGAATCAAATAGTGAAATTGAACAACTCTATACCAATATCACGCAAACCTACCAAACGTTAGAGACTCTTGAACGACCTGTGCATTATTGAGATAATTTTCTTGTCTTTATTGCCGTTCAGAGATTGGTTTCAGAATCTGTGAGGGCATGGGAAAATCATCTCGGATCATCTAAGAAACCTCCTATCTGGACTCAATTCACTGATTTTCTATTCACCAAATTGCATTTTCTACAAGCGTTTGAGAAATCTCGTCGTGGAAAGAATCTCTCGCAGTCACAACAACATTCGATAAAGTCACACTATCAAGGAAAGACAAAGGAGAATAATTCCAACAGCTCTAGTTCGTGCTCTAATATGTGCAGCAAAACATTATACATCAACTTGCTAGCAATACACCTCAAAAACTGTTGAACGACTAGCTATTATTACAAAACATAAATTATGTTATAATTACGTGGGGCTTCATAGAGTGTCTGCTTGTCGCATAACAAAAAGATGTCACAAGTGTTGACGCAAGCATCACATCTCCATACATCAAAATAAAACTCAATCGTCTACTTCTGAATCTAGAACACCTAAATCAACCGAATTTTCTACAACCAGTAATACAAACGAGAAGCATGTATTACATTCGACATCCTCACCGAAGATCTCATCATGTGTACTTCTGGCAACTGCTCAAGTAATCGTTGTATCACAAAATGGGGAACTATCCAGAGCTCGAGCATTAATTGATCAAAGCTCTGAAATTTATCTAATATTAGAACGTCTTGTACAACGATTAAAACTTTATCGAAGACAGTCGTCTCTTCCATTGTCGATGTAAGAATCTAGAGATCCTGCAAAACTCGAGGCACTACTTCGTTCAAATTAAGACCTTCTGACGGTAACTTTGAACAATTCGTTTCGGCTTATATACCTAAACTTACCACTTTAATTCCATCTATACAGATTGATTTATCAAAATGGCCACACATCGAGGGATTAAAATGAGCAGACCCAGATTTTACAATTCCAGGACTCATCGACATCATATTAAGAGCTGATATATATCAAATCATCGAAGAGGGCATTATAAAAAGACACGTAAATGCTCCTATTGCTCAATTAACCAAATTTGGATGCATCATTTCTGGTTCATCAGACTCAAACTCAACGTCTAGTGGAATACAAAGTTATCATGCATCAATTAATTGTTGGGAGCTGCATGATCTATTGCACCGATTCTGAGAACTCGAAGAAATATCATCACGACATAATTCTGCAATCTCCACGGAAGAACAGGAGTGTAAACAACATTTCAAGACAACTCACTCTCGGGACGCTCAAAGACGTTATTGTCACTCCCATTTAAGAATATTACTACTGAACTAGCCAACTCTCGAACTAAAGCTATTTGAA
This sequence comes from Nylanderia fulva, assembly GCF_048542155.1. Taxonomy (NCBI): domain Eukaryota; kingdom Metazoa; phylum Arthropoda; class Insecta; order Hymenoptera; family Formicidae; genus Nylanderia; species Nylanderia fulva. The sequence continues at coordinate 92,919 of NW_028190310.1, forward strand.
TGATGAAAAACCTTATCCAAAAAATTTGCATCTGATTCTCAATATGCACAAGCGTACTCGAAATTTATGAATGAATATAAAGATCTACAACGTATGATTCTTGTTCTTGACTGCTCAACAAGTTCAGAATCTCAACGGAACTACTATTTTCCACATCACGGGGTTATTCGTGAACAAAGTCTAACTACAAAACTAAGGATTGTGTTTAATGGCTCAAGTCGCACGACCACAGGCGTTTCGTTAAATGATTTACTACACTCAGGAGCTAAACTACAAATAGACTTGTTCGACGTTCTTGTCTGGTTTCGACAGTTCTGTTACATTTTTTCGTCTGATATTGAAAACATGTACAGACAGATCAAGATACATCGAGATAACTGGGATTTCTAGAAAATTGTCTAAATTGATCAATCCAATAATATTCTCACCTACCAACTGACAACCGTCACTTATGGCTCTGCTTGTGCGTCTTTTCTTGCACTTCGAACATTAAAGCAGTTGCTGGACGATAAGGGAGACAAATTTTCCTTAGCTACACAAATTTTAAACAAAGAATGCTATGTCGATGACCTATTTGAGGGAGCTGATACCATTCAAAAAGCTCAAGACTTTGTCAAAGAATTAAATCAACTCTGCATGGCAGGCGGTTTTCCGCTTCAAAAATCGATAAGCAACCATCCTAATATCCTACAATCAGTTCCTTTCGACAAACAAGTTAATACTTCATCTCTACAGATTGATAAAGATGTGACTATTCACGTCCTCAAATTATGTTGGAAACCATCAACTGACACTTTCCAATTTACACTGCAGTTGTCACCTGCGAAAGTAATAACAAAACGAGCCATTCTATCTACCATTGCGAAGTTATTTGATCCTCTCGGGTTGCTCTCCCCTGTTCTCGAAAGCAAAGATCCTCATTCAAGAACTGTGGTCAATGAAACTCGACTGGGATGATCCTCTGCCTCCATTTATTTCTAACAAATGGACATCCTTCGTTGATCAACTGCAAGAGATGCCGAGCTTAACTTTTCCTCGCTGGCTAGGCTATAAATCGAATCATCACATTGAAATTCACGGATTCTGTGATGCATCGCAGCAAGCAATGTCTGCCGCTATTTACTTAAGATCTATTTCAACAGAAGGTGATATACAAGTAAATTTAATTTGCTCAAAAACCAAAGTGGCTCTATTAAAAAGACTTACTATCCCACGTCTTGTAACGCGGTATCGCCGTTACTATCGCCTCGCGGGCCAAACATCCGCCCGCCACATGAGTCTCTAGCGCCTAAAACGCCCCCTAAACGCCGTACACGAGCAGCCTCACTCCGGGGGCGCCCCACTACTGCGCCGTTGCGTTACCCCCGCTATGCACCCGACGCATGGCAGGAGGCCGCCGACCGGGTATATAAGCTGGCTCGGCAGATGAGTTGGCACCAGTCCCGTTCCAAATTCCTATACCAGGCAGCGGGCTTCTCGCTGTTAGGCCGGGCTTTTCGGTTTCTAGTTCCATCCGTTTGCATCGGGCAACGAGTTTCCCGTTGTTAGGCCGGGTTTCCCGGTTTCCGGTCTCTTCCTGCTACAAACCGGGCGACGGGCTTCCCGTCGTTAGGCCGAACTCCCTGGTTTCCGGACTACCTCGTCCCCCCTGCATCGGGCATATTAGGCAATTTGTAAGTCCCTTCCGGACACCGTTATAGGCTATACGCCTCCGTACATTATATATCCAGTCTTTGTATACCGGGTGACTTGTAGGTCCCTTCCGGACACCGTCATAGGATATACGCCACTGTGTATTGAGTTCGACCGCCGCGCATTGTATATATCAGGTAATCTGTAAGTCTTTTGTCACCGTCTAGACTATACGCCTTCGGCGCATTAGATCCGATTTCCACTATACAACGTAACTAGCAGTACGTTCCTTCGGGGCAAAATATAATATATTTTCTTTTGCATTATATAGCCTCAATCCGTATCACCCGCAGGGTGGCCTATAAGTCCTCAGCGGACACTCTACTTTTTATTTTCAATAAATAAAGCATTTTTGTAAAGGAATAAGCAAGTCTGAGTCTCCCTCTTCTCCCGAATCCTGGAACCGGCAAGCCGATCCGCGGCGTCGGGAAAGGTGCATCGTTACAATCTGGAATTTGCAAGAGCCATATTATTGACAAAATTGGCTTCTCATGTCATACAAATTTTAAACTTGAAAGTGTTCCTGTATATTTATAAACACACTCGTCTATTACTCATATCTAGATAAATAACCAACTTTCTCGGTGGAAGGACTTCGTCCATAATCGGGTGTGTCATATCCAAGAAACAATACTACAACAAATCTGGCGATTTGTTCCGGGTCAAGGAAACCCGGCGGTTTAACTACCAGAGGAGTAACGCCCACTCAACTATCTGAACTTTCCGTATGGTAGACTAGACCTCAATGGCTGTACCGACAACCATCTATGTGGCCAAAGAAGCCGCAAATGATGTCTTCTAATAACAACCTCATAGAATGACAAGTTTAAGTCTCCACCGTCACCAACGATAATCTATGGAACCATGGAACCTTCTTGACAGATACTCTAATACTTAAACCGATTACTACGGATCACTGCGACATGTCGACGGGTAATCAATCGATTCCGCGGAAATCAAAAGTCACTCTATAAGAACTGGAAGCTACAAAATTCTGCTGGATTAGGACAATCCAGCAATATCATTTCCGACAAGAAATCAAGATCTTTTTCAAAGGACAACCATTGTCCTGGTTTAATCCGCTTCTATGACTTACTCTGTTCATGGATACTACTGAACTATTGCGAATTGGAGGCCGGCTCCAATCTTCTCTATTACCATCAAGTGCAAAACATCCTCTGATCATTCCAAAGGATTCCGTATTGACCAAACTCATCATTTCTGACGCACACTTACGTACCATATCACACTCTCCTTCATAAAAATGAGTTCTGGATTATTAGAAGTCGAAAACCAGTACGATCACATATACTGAAATGCGTGCGTGTGTATTAATATTATGTTTCCACAATACAATTTTTATAATGTTGTGATATAGAAACACCAAACGTAGCTAGTATATAAACGTCTATCATTTGAAAAGCGGCCATTTCATCTTGTGAAGTGATAATGTAAAGAATTGTGTGTTGTTCATCAGAAAGAGAGAAGAGAAAGAGGTGTCGGAATTAGTATAAAAAGATTATTACATTAATTATAAAGTATGTATTATTTTTTATCTAATTAAAATTTGAAACTTTAAATTTCAATAAATTTAATAAGAAAATATTTTTATCGGCTCTCAATATTATTAATAATAATATAATAATATTTAAATTGGTCAATAAAGCCCAAGCGCAAAAATTAATTTTTCGTAACTGTATCTCTTGGTTTGAGATTACTAAATTCCATATATTAATTAACCTCGAACTTACATATAGAAAAATAGGCGAGAAAAATATAGGTCCGAAAAGTCGCTGAAGCGGGAATCAAACCCACGTCTTTCACTTTTCGGGCGATTGCTCTTACCAACTAAGCTATTTAGACCTTTTCGATCCAATATTTTTCATTTGCCTTTTAGTAGATGTTAGTAAATAACGCCATGATTAAGCCCAGGCGTAAATAAAATCAGACAAGAAATATATGTCGGCTCTCAATATTAAGAATAATAATAATATATGAATTTTAAATCGGCCAATAGAGCCCAAGCGCGAAAATTAATTTTTCGGAACTGTATCTCTTGGTTTAAGATTACTAAGTTCCATATATATAATAAATTAATCTCAAACTTATATATGGAGAAAAATAGGCGAGAAAAAAATTTATTTATTAAATTTATTTGATTTAACATTTTTTTAAATAATACATTTTAATCCATACAACATAATAATGTTATTATCTGTAACTGTTATTGCTTTCAATTTTCCACAAAGTCTGATAACATCAAAAAAAGTAGAAGTGAAAGAAAAAATTGAATGTGCTGCAGAAAATACAAAATAAAAAAGAATTCCAATTAGAAGAGAAAGACACGTTAAATTTTTACAATTTGTTTGACATTCCAGAAGCGGAAAAAGTTGATGTATTTGAGAGATAGTAAGGTATATGTTATAAAACTACTGTGATATTTTATAACTGGAAAGACGCAGCTGGATGACAAAAAAAAGGAAATTTTTGAATTAGTATAAAAGTAATATATTATATAAATATATACAGTTTTATTAAAAGTATTGTAATTCATAAAGTGATGTATATGTAGAAGTTACAAGTTATTTACTCTACGAATAGATAGTTGCGTATACAAAATAAATCCAAAAAAATATTGGATGCGTAAAACAAGACTAGTTTTTTCGTCTCGATCAGTCAACACTATTTTAAAATAAAACTTAATTTCTATGTTAAAACAAAAGTAACTTTTTAAACTATTAAAGTTCTTATTAAAATTAAAACTTAACTGATGTTATCAGTTGAATAAAGAAATCAAAATAACTCTATATAAAATTAATAAATTTGAATACTTAAAAACATAATTAATTATTTATTAGTTTCCAAATTTTCTTATCTTAATCTGACGCAATAACATCGCGTTTGGCTCTTTAGTCGAGATAAATACGATGATTAAAAATTGGAGAGCCGACTTAAAAATATTCTTATTATTGTTTATCGCGTTTGGACGAATTACGACGCCTTGGTGGGGGGAGGGGGTTATAAACACTGAGAGAAATATTGATTTGCAAGTGTCTGAATAGCTCAGCTGGAAGAGCAGTCGCCCGGCAAGCGGAAGGTCTCGGGTTCGATTCCCGATTCAGCCGACTTTCGGACCAATATTTTTCTCGTCTAATTCTTTACAGGGGATGTTAGGAGAAGGAACAAGGGGAATTTCTGAGATCCCAACCATAGGATTCAAATTTCTTAGTTTCCAAATTTTCTTATCTTAATCTGACGCAATAACATCGCGTTTGGCTCTTTAGTCGAGATAAATACGATGATTAAAAATTGGAGAGCCGACTTAAAAATATTTTTATTATAATTAATTATATTGTATATATATATATATATATATGTATATATAATATAATGTGTTGCTGAAAGAAATAAATAATAATAATCAAAATAATTAGAATGTACTTTTACACAATGAAAGAAAAAAGTTCTGAATATCTAATTTAGACTAAAAAGAAACTCCGACTGTTACATCCTGAGGTTAGAAAATAAGGACCTCAGGATGAAAATCAATGAATAGTTATAGAGATGCACAATCACGTACCTTGGGAAACAGAAAATAACGTGAAAATACATAGAAAGAACAGGGCTTCTGGCATATTCATCAGATTAAATTTTCTTATGTTAAAAAGGTTACCTAAACCTACGGAGATTGAAAAGTGATCTAAATCTGCGAATGAAAACCAAGATCAGCCAGAAGTCTTTTGCTCGCCTCGAATACACTCTGGTGGTAGGCAGTCACGCCTGAGAGACTTTCCGTCTTCCTTGTATTACATCTTTTTTTTTATTTGAACTCGAGAAATAGTAGCTGTTGAGAGACAGAATTCCAAAGAATGAGATGTACTCAGTGTTGATAAATCAACTTGCAAACTTGACTTTAAACAAAAGAATAAAATATGTAGCTCAACTGAAACGACACAGACAGGATGGCTACTACGAACGAACGACCAAGCTGAGCCGAGAGGGAGAAGAAGCATTACCAGCGCCACTGGTTGAGAGACGGAAGGCTACTGACAATGGAGCGGAAGCGCAGATTCGGGATACCGCTAACGCGACACCTCGACCACTCGCGCGAGATTTCTAAACATTTCAGCCCGCCTTCGTTAACTGAAGTTAACAAACGAATTACAGAGAGTCTACTGAGATGGGCAGAAGGCAGAGCTTAACAATCGGTCTTTTGAAAGATGATGTTTGTGTACGGACAGTGACCCACTCTAATATGGCCATCTTTGCCAGGATGCATTTGAGTGATTCTTCCCAGAGGCCATTTCGAGGGAGGATATCGCTCATTAATGATTAAAACTAGAGAATCTTCTTAGAGTGAAGGACTAGGTTGGTTCTACTTGTGGATGGCTAAATATCGCTAGATACTTCTTACACCAGCGCGACCAAAATCTATCTACTTTCTGACGAATGAATGCCATCTAGAAAGACATGAGCTATTCAAGGTCTCGAGTGATGGCTCTGGAATGATGGCCGATGCACTTCTAATCAAAAAATGACCGGGAGTTAAAGCATTTAAATCTTCTGGGTAAGCTCAAAGGCCGCGAGTTAAGAACAGCCTCAATTTGTGTAAGTAAGGTAGTCATCTCCTCATACGTAAAGAGTGTATCGCCGAGAACTCGTTTAAGGTAATGTTTTACAGATTTAACTTCTGCTTCCCACTTGCCTCCGAAATGAAGAGATGGATTTGGTGACATTCGATGTTCTTTAGTTTTTGTCCTTACAAAATTACTAAATTTTACAAAAATAACAGGTGAAAATCAGGACAAATTAAAAAATTTTACATTTTCCAAAAATCTAAATAAAATATAAATAAGAAAAAAAGAATATTTCGTGAAAGCGCCAGTACATATAATCACAAGGATCACAACAACCAGTTGTTAGCTAAACGTCTCAGTAGACACACGTGTTTTCATACATATAATTTTATAGTGATGACTATCATACATATTTTATTATAATGACATCAAAGAATCTTGCATTTTAACATTTAACGTTTGTTTATTTGATAAGAACTTGAACCAAAGGTCTAAACGTAATGATAAAGATCTAATAAATTAATATATTTTTTGCCCAGTTTGGTTGTCTACAATTTTTTCAAAGATTTTTATCATTGTGAAAATATAAATATATAAATTGTAATATATAATTTTTTTGTCAATAATTTATTCTTTTTGTAAGATTACGAACGGTGATCACGAGTAGCGAACGTCTGGTAGAATCAAATGAAGCGCGTATAGTGTTATTTCTAGCTTATTTCTGAAAAAGGTGTTGTTGGAATACAACTTTATTTTATATGGTTTGGCATTGAATAGGCTTTCAGATTTGTTACAACAAAATTTTTAAGTTTTTAAAAATTATGGAAGGAGAAGAAAATTACAAAAAACTTTACGTTTTTGAAAAATTTGATTGTACTGGTTTAAAGAACATTAAAACCCATAAAACTTTTATTTGAAACATTTTTTAATATCTTTTACCACTTCGACGGTATTAACTCAGTAATAAAAAACCGTTTTTTTTTCAAGGTGTTTTACCTCCTAAATGTCGAGATATGCAACTAAAAAAATACGGCTTTAATATTTTTCAATGCTCTACAACATATTCAAAACTCATTATAATCAGTAAGGGACACTTCCTACCGTTTCCTTGTCAGTGAACGCAATATAATATAACATTAATATATATGTATTAATATTTTTTTTTATTTATTTTAAAATATATTTAAAATATATTTTTTTTTATAATTTTATAGTAATATACATATTTCATTATGTAATTAATTATGTAAATAATATACGTTTAAATTTGTTACATACTTGGATACTTGGACCTGGAATCATACGATTGATGGAAAATATCGTTTTTTCAAATCCATCACTTATAACGCACTGACACGACGAGGTAATTCCCGAATTATTTACTGGTTGTTGACAGAAGTCACACGCACTGGAATAAATAATTTCAAAATTAAAATATTTGCAAATATTTTAAATTTACATAGCAATTCAGAAACCTCAGCAAAATTTGCGAAAAAATATCTCATATACTGTTCAATATCGAAAAAAATCCTCGTCTATCAAACGGAAGTATTATTTCATTAAACCGCCGGTGTGATAATTCACAGTAAGAATTATCCACAAGGTAAATGAAAATGAAGATTTATGAAGTTCAATTCACATAGATTTATTGTAGAAATCCGGAGGATAGCTTTAATATTCACACGTTTAACAGATCCACTGAACATTCGGTGATACTCAACGTACAACAGTAACGAGAGCTCTAGCTCTGCTTTTGCTGGCTCTTAAGATCGAACTAAATAAGATCAAAACATCGAGGAATATGCAAAACACGCGCCCCGGACGTCGCACCATCAACTCGACGGACCACGTGTAAACAAAAACTCGAACCGTCGAGGTGACGGGGTAAAGGCAAACGGTTATTTACATTGTTAGAATTACAAACCTGTTGTTGGAATTCGAGGATTTTATTCTTCACGTTTAATATTGACCATATATGTTTTAGATAAGTGAAAATGTCTGCTATTTTGTCACAAATACGTTTATGAAAGGTTGTACACATGTTCCAAATGTTACGTTTTTTATGTTATGTTTTTTAGATGTTTTATTGACGTTTTAATGTCATTTGGAAACTGTTTTGAAATTTTTTAATGTTTTTGAAGCATTTCTGTTGAATTTGTGTTGTGAGAAATTAAGAAATACATGTAATTATAGCATATAACAGTAATTTTATTTTTACATTGTTTTCCACATTTATTAGTAAGGTTTCCTAAGGACAGAGTTGAGCACATTTTATTCGAATAACGCATTAAGAATAAATTATTCGAATAAAATATCATTCGAATAAAATCTTATTTGAATATATCTCATTCGTAATATGGCTAACTAATATGTTATTCGAATAAATCTTTATTCATAAAATGCGAATAAAATTTTATTTAAATTAATCTTTATTTATAAAATAAGAATAAAATATTATTCGAATAAATCCTTATTCAGAATTAACAATTAAATTTTTATTTGGATGAAGATTCAATCACATGACACGAATAAAGTTTGATTCGAATAAATTGTTATAATTCGAATGACTATAACTATATTATATTGAATATTATCGAATATTATTATATTAAATATTATATTAGTAATAAATAAATAAGTAGACATTATATAACCGTTCGAGAAACGTTCTCACGCTCTCGCAAAGCGCTTATCGCGAGAAGACGCGAACGCGACAGAAAATACGCGAAACGCCGGAAACCGCGGATTGCAAGCGAAGAGCTAATCTGCTTTGCTTGCACCTAGATAAAAAACGCGTGAATAATATTAACCAATGAGAGAGCTTTTCTACATCCTCTCCCAAAAAGATGTAGAAAAGACAGGAGACCACCTGGGACGGAGGCGATGAGAGCAGTCGCTAACGAAAATCCAGAAAGACAAGTCGCTAATCAGAATCTAACTAAGAGTCGAAGACAAGCCGCTGATTACTAACCTACCGCCTGTACTCTAACTGCCGAGTGCGAAATTATCTAACTAACCACCTAGGCGGGATTTGACAGAATAAAAACCCACTCAAGAATTCTGCGTAAATAAAGAGTTTATTGAAAATAAGAAAGCTCGAATTAAATTAAAGGCGTCCGTCGATCTTTTGGATCCCTATCCTAAAGTCGGCCGAGACCCGAAAAATCTTCGTGCCTCCGGCGAGGAACAACAAAATATCAATTATTTATGTCTCACATGTTGGCGCTCACTTTCACTAATAACAATAATTATCGTATAATAATTTAACCGTGACTACTTAGTTTCTAGTTTCTAGGTATCATTTATGGTATATTTATTTTTTTTATAATACATAGTGGGTGTTTTCCAGCAACGACACTGCGACCGTCTCTCCGTCCTCTCTCGTCAAACGAGAGAGAGAGAGTGCGAGAGAGACTGCTGCGCAACCTCGTCGTGCCGCTCTCCGTTCTCTCGATACTTGCTCGGTATCACTATGTACTCGGTATCGTATCTTTTGGGCGCCAGGTGCGGATCAGGCCGCACCACTCAACAATATCTCGGCAAATAATCAGCGGACACGACGGCTCGGCCTCGGTAGCTCGGTATCAACAGGGGGTAGAGTGTCGTGGTTCTTTCCGTAAGGAGATTCGGAATCGACGTCTCGGAGAGAGAGAGGAATTCTTGATATTAATTGTACTCAGAAATAAGATAAAATAAGAAGAATATATTTTCAGTTGGTAATATATAGATAGAATGAATAAAAGTAACTATAATATTATTATCGAGCCGTAGGGAGATCGCTGGGTTTTATCGAAATCTCTAGTTATCATTACTCTCCTCCCTTTGTATCCGGCTCGGAATCGAATAGACCATACACTAATCCAGCGTAACTTATTCTCAAGGATTGCTAATCAATGACTCGATACAATGCTACAATTACAATATATTACGATATGACTGTCGACTCGTTTCGGTGCCCCTCGGAGAGGCGAAGAAGGCAAAGATTTACGCAATACTTAATGACGCGGAAATCGCCGCGAGTCCCGTGAGTCTCTCAACTAATTCTCGGTACTAAATTATTTATAGCATAATTGCTCGGTATCGTTACACGTCTCTAATAACTCACGGGTCTCCGCCGAATCCGCGCTTACCGGACGATCGAGGAGGTGGCCTTACAATAATTCGCCGTCGCAGGTGGTCGCTGTGGGTCGTCGTCCTTCCACGTGTTCGCAGGACACCGGCTTGCCGAACAGTGATTTCCTTTCGGGCCGGCGGGACCTCGGAAGGTACGCTGGTGGGGAGGGAGAAGACAATGCGCGCCACCCCGGCCCGGTTGCCAGGCTTCGCGGCAGCGTTGCGCCCCGCGCCGGACCCGGAATCGATTCTCGTATCGATTCCTGTGTGTCGCGGCTGGTCGCGGACTCCCGCCGCCAAATTCAAATTGTAGTCCTCGGTAACGCTCTCCGTAGACCCGATCCTGGCGGCCCCGCTCACACCTCGTACGGCTGGGTGGGTATTCTCGTTAGCCTTGCTTCGCTGGGGGAGACCTTTCCGGGGTGATCAGGCCCGAGGGATCTCCGCTTTCTCCTCGACGTGTGGTGGCGGGGCCCCTTAGGGGTGTCCATCCTCGTGTAGAGATGCCGACGCCTTCCCCTGCCTCTCCGGGCCGCTCCCGATCGTCCACTCGAGGCTGTAATGATTTCCTTGGCAGTATCTCTCTCCCTTATTTACTCGATACTGTGTGTTTTATACTCACCGAGCCGGTCGCTCAGTCTCCGCTCCTCCCCCCTCCGAGGTCGTCCCTCCGTTGTTCGCCTGGGTCCTCTTCTTCCTAAAACAATGGCCGTTCTCCCGGCCCACCACCTCGATCCCGATACAGAGTACGGGTGAGCTAGCGAAAAGGTCGCTGCTCACCCGCACGAAACACAAAATTAAAGCGCTCTCAGACGCCTCCCGGCCGGGCGCGTCCGCCCTTGTGACGGGCTCAAAAAGACCACGTCACAACACAGAGCAACATAGCGTATCATTCAATCTTCTTTCAATATCAGTAAACGACAAAGATATTCTGTGTCGCTCTGTGTCGTTGCTGGAAAGCACCCATATGTATTACATACTATACAGAACAATAAATGAAAAAAGACAAAAATTCAGTTCCAACAAAAAAAACTTTTTCCTTGTTTTCTAACCTTTTACTACTGACATTTTATGCGATAAAATTTCATTTATTATTTGTAAATAAGGATTTATTTGAATAAATTTTTATCTACAAGTTAGAAATATAATTTTATTGGAGTAAATTTTTATTCGTGACTTACGAATAAAATATTTTGTTCGAATAAAATAATAAAAATTTATTCGAATAAAATTGTATTTTTGATTTGCAAATAAAAATTAATTCGAATATATTTTTATTTACAAGTAACGAATAAAATTTTAGCGGATAAAATTTCATTCTCAACCTTATCTAAATAAAATTTTATTCGAACAGTGCCCAATACTGCCTAAGGAGATAACGATTTCCGTGGCGCGTAATTTTGACTATGAATTCTTGCTAAATGGATTATTTGAAGTAAAAGTGGACATAGTCGCTATTAATAGATTCAGAAATATCGATCTTTTTTTTTATTGCTATATAAGCAAAGTAACTCGCATACATTTTAATTTAAAATCGAAATTAGGTTTGGTTTACGTTATACCTTTCGGACGTGGAGCCCCTCCCCCCCCGCCGTAGGGAGGAACAAAACCCACTGATTGTGAGTCCACGCATATACTTTACAACGCAAAGCGAAGTTCCACATGAGTTTACAATTTTCCAATGCATAGCGAGATTCAAATCAAACCACGGTCGTGTACACAGGTCTGGAAACTCGGCCAATTTTCAGTAGTGGAGGTACGTCGCTTATTGAAGCAATTTAATTTGCTTTGTCGCCACGAGGACGAGGATCGTTGCGATCGGGTAATGTTGACAAATGTAACCAACAAATTATAAAGAGTCCGTTCAGTCATTCAGTCTTGCATTGTTTAATTAGTTTATTTTTCAATTATTATTTGGCGATGACAGCCGTGTGCTGTGCCGACATGCAAAACGGGCAACAGAAGCGAAAAATCGAAACGTTCTGTATTTCGCGTACCAAAGGACATTGAACAATTAAAAAAATGGATAGAAATCATTCCTGGGATCGTCAAACTGAAGCCGACGCACGTGATATGTGACAAGCATTTTGAAGATAAATATAGGTATATTATTCGCAAATAGATTAAACGAGACAGGAGTGGATGCGTTATTGCACAGGTTCGTTAATGAAATAAATTTAATGACTAGTATGTGAAAGCGTAAATATCACATTTTCTTTTATTGAAGGTCCTATATAAATATCCACAGCTTAGTAAGCTTGCTGTACCAACAAGATTCTCAAACGATGAAATAAACAATGAAACCTCAACTGAATCGTCTTTAGTGAACCCTGTTATCAATTCTGTACATCATGATGGAGCTATATCCGTTGTCCTCCGAGTCTCCCGTTAACCAGTTAACTGAAGGGACTATGATTACAGACACCCCTCACATGCAAAATATGTGTTGCAGTATGGTTAAAGCAAGAAATATAAGGAGCTTTCCAGCAAGACACTGTGTAACACAGTGTCTATTAGTATAAGTGAGACACTGATATTTTCTCTTTCACACTAGTGGACACTGTGTTACACAGTGTCTTGCTGGAAAGCTCCCATAATGAGATATAATCATAGAATTATATATTTTCTTTTTTTAGAAAATGTATGCATTCAATTGCCAATTTCAGAAGATGGACAATCACTTACAACAATAAAAGTAGCTGATATTGATTCAACAACAATGGCGAATTCAACCTCAGATCTGCAATTGAAATTGCTTCAGAGCCACTGTCCGAATGTCAAACACAGGAAAAACTTTTTCACATTCATTCAGTGTTTAGCGAACGTGAGTTACCAAAACTTTTTACTGCATACATTAGTAAATCATACAATAATAAATTATAAGTGCTTAAAGCATCTGTATTCATAACACACAAATATTCTTGCAAACTGTAAAAAAGGTTGAATATTAATTATTAAGAGTATAATGATAAATGTAAAATACGTGATTTCATGGGCTACAGTAAAGACTATACTACTAATGCTTCGAAACATCATTCTATATCTGTTTAACATTCCAAGAGAATAAAAATAGAATGATGTTTCAAAGTATTTGTAGTGTAATCTTGACTGCAGCCATTGAAAATGTTAATTCCTTTTAGTAAACCTGAAATGAGAAAATGAGATAAGTATCAATTAATTATTAAATTTAATAAACATTTAAATTATATGTTGATTAAAAAATAAATATTACATTTACTATCTCATTAACTAATTTTTCATATTTATCTAACTCATTTATTTTTTAATCAATATATAATTTAAATGTTTATTAAATTTAATAAACATTTAAATTATATATTGATTAAAAAATAAATATTATATAAATTAATACAATTGTCGCTCGTATATTGAAAACAAAGTGATAAATATAAGGCCAACTTATCGAGCTGAATATTCGAGATGTTCAGTCAACTACCATTTATTACATGTATAAATTATAAAACTACAGTCATTATATTAAAACTAACGCAAATTACAATCATTCTATAAACGTTTCGACCGCACGCGGTCTTCTTCAGTATAATTATTGAAATATAAATTCTTACAATTCACATAATATCGAAATTTAATTATAGTTATTCAGAATCAAGAGTTTTTGAGCAATTAACGCGTGTTTCAATCCGTCCTGTCCAACAATGTTCGCCTCGATATGATCCCTAATTTTGTTCAGATCTCGGATAGTTTCATCGTTAATATGCGAGAAATTAACCCGTTCCGTAGGCGCTGCGATTAATAAAAAATTACCGATCAACGTATGTCCAAATTATAATATGTATCCCCTACAATTGGTAGTATGCTTACCTATCATCGTTCTTCTTCACAATTTTGCTACTTATTAACAGTTATTAAGGATGACACATAACAAACCAACAATACAGAAAGACAGCTCATTTTAAACCCTACTTGATCGGAGAGCGTGCGTGTTTATATATGATCTAATATCTATGTTTTACTCGTTAATGTCCTATTTGTCCTATTATTATTTCTTGTTCGCTAATATATCCAAAATATCAAAATACGACTCGCTAAGTAACTCAGTATCTTTGTTTAAATTTAGTCCATTTTTTTGTTCCTTGATATGTAGCATCTCAGAAATGAGTCTTTTATAATAATTATTTTCGTTGTCCATGATCTTAACATTGTCCCAATTAAAAGTATGATGTTCATTTATTATGTGTTCAGAAATTACTGAATGTTTCGTTGAGTCCAACCTAATATTATTTTTATGTTCTTTTATTCGCGTCTGCAATTGCCTCTTTGTTTGGCCTACATAAGATGCATTACAATTATTGCAACTGATCTTATAAACCACATTCGAATTGCATGGATGTTTAGTTTTATCTTTCTGCGCTTTAATAATATTATCCAGTTTGTTGAGACATCTATACCCTACCATACAATTTTTATTTTTTACCGAGGAAACAATCATTTCTGAGATCCCATCTATATACGGAATGACAAAGAATTTTTTATTGACCGAGTCATTTCTTATACTTTTTGATCTTTCTATGTTGGCCTGTCTCTCTATAATGCTCCCCTTAGATATGATGTGTTCTATCCGATGATTAATTTTGTTAAAAATCAGATCAAGAGGGTAACCATTGCTTCTGAGTATATTAATAATTAACTCCAAATTTTTATTAAAAAATAGTGGATGTGATAGCAATAGACATCTGTCTACAAGGTTATATATTATTCCAATTTTGTGGCATAATGGGTGGTTTGAATAAAATGATAACGTCCTTCCTGAGAAGGTTTCTTTTTGATACCAGTCTATATATATTTTGTTATTAATAATTTTAAGTGATAAATCTAGGAAATTCAAGCTATGGTTAACCTCTTGTTCGACCGTGAATTTAAGTCTTTCATGATAGTTGTTAAAATTATTCACAATCTGAGTCATATTAGTCATAGAGGTGGCCACTATTATGTCATCCACATAACGAAAATAAAACAAACATTCCAAATTCAACGCTTTGAGAACTGTATCCTCAAGATCTTGCATAACCAGGTCTGCAATAATTGGTGATAACGGTGACCCCATAGGGGTCCCAAACGTCTGTTTATAAATTATGTCATCAAATGTAAAATATGTAGAAGTCAATATGAATTTTATACCCCCCAAAAATTCGTTTTTCGGTATTTAGTATTTATTCCAATGTGATCCCATCTATCGTTAATACCGTCAATCGCAAGATCCAGAGGAACGTTCGTAAACAAAGACACAACATCCAAGGAAAACATCCTATCATTCTCATCAATCTTTTTACCTTTAAAAAGATTGATGAGAATGATAGGATGTTTTCCTTGGATGTGGTGTCTTTGTTTACGAACGTTCCTCTGGATCTTGCGATTGACGGTATTAACGATAGATGGGATCACATTGGAATAAATACTAAAATACCGAAAAACGAATTTTTGGGGGGTATAAAATTCATATTGACTTCTACATATTTTACATTTGATGACATAATTTATAAACAGACGTTTGGGACCCCTATGGGGTCACCGTTATCACCAATTATTGCAGACCTGGTTATGCAAGATCTTGAGGATACAGTTCTCAAAGCGTTGAATTTGGAATGTTTGTTTTATTTTCGTTATGTGGATGACATAATAGTGGCCACCTCTATGACTAATATGACTCAGATTGTGAATAATTTTAACAACTATCATGAAAGACTTAAATTCACGGTCGAACAAGAGGTTAACCATAGCTTGAATTTCCTAGATTTATCACTTAAAATTATTAATAACAAAATATATATAGACTGGTATCAAAAAGAAACCTTCTCAGGAAGGACGTTATCATTTTATTCAAACCACCCATTATGCCACAAAATTGGAATAATATATAACCTTGTAGACAGATGTCTATTGCTATCACATCCACTATTTTTTAATAAAAATTTGGAGTTAATTATTAATATACTCAGAAGTAATGGTTACCCTCTTGATCTGATTTTTAACAAAATTAATCATCGGATAGAACACATCATATCTAAGGGGAGCATTATAGAGAGACAGGCCAACATAGAAAGAACAAAAAGTATAAGAAATGACTCGGTCAATAAAAAATTCTTTGTCATTCCGTATATAGATGGGATCTCAGAAATGATTGTTTCCTCGGTAAAAAATAAAAATTGTATGGTAGGGTATAGATGTCTCAACAAACTGGATAATATTATTAAAGCGCAGAAAGATAAAACTAAACATCCATGCAATTCGAATGTGGTTTATAAGATCAGTTGCAATAATTGTAATGCATCTTATGTAGGCCAAACAAAGAGGCAATTGCAGACGCGAATAAAAGAACATAAAAATAATATTAGGTTGGACTCAACGAAACATTCAGTAATTTCTGAACACATAATAAATGAACATCATACTTTTAATTGGGACAATGTTAAGATCATGGACAACGAAAATAATTATTATAAAAGACTCATTTCTGAGATGCTACATATCAAGGAACAAAAAAATGGACTAAATTTAAACAAAGATACTGAGTTACTTAGCGAGTCGTATTTTGATATTTTGGATATATTAGCGAACAAGAAATAATAATAGGACAAATAGGACATTAACGAGTAAAACATAGATATTAGATCATATATAAACACGCACGCTCTCCGATCAAGTAGAGTTTAAAATGAGCTGTCTTTCTGTATTGTTGGTTTGTTATGTGTCATCCTTAATAACTGTTAATAAGTAGCAAAATTGTCAAGAAGAACGATGATAGGTAAGCATACTACCAATTGTAGGGGATACATATTATAATTTGGACATACGTTGATCGGTAATTTTTTATTAATCGCAGCGCCTACGGAACGGGTTAATTTCTCGCATATTAACGATGAAACTATCCGAGATCTGAACAAAGTCAGGGATCATATCGAGGCGAACATTGTTGGACAGGACGGATTGAAACACGCGTTAATTGCTCAAAAACTCTTGATTCTGAATAACTATAATTAAATTTCGATATTATGTGAATTGTAAGAATTTATATTTCAATAATTATACTGAAGAAGACCGCGTGCGGTCGAAACGTTTATAGAATGATTGTAATTTGCGTTAGTTTTAATATAATGACTGTAGTTTTATAATTTATACATGTAATAAATGGTAGTTGACTGAACATCTCGAATATTCAGCTCGATAAGTTGGCCTTATATTTATCACTTTGTATTAAATATTATATATATTTATATATATAAATAATTAATAATTAAGAAATATTTTCTTAAATATTATAATAATTATTAATATATAATATATTAAAATTTATTAATAATTAATACTCTATTTCTCTCTATATAATTATTTTATTATTTTAATAAATAATTAATTATTAATTAAATAAATGATTTATAATAAATTTATAATAGTTATTAAATATATTCTAATTAATAAAATATTTATATATTTTATATAAATATTAACCTTATATTATTATAACATTTTATTATAACATATTATACATTTATTATTTTATACCATACCTAGATATACCTAAATATACCATATTATCTAATTACTAAAATAATTTCTTTTTTAATTACAGTTTACAGAGGAAGACGCGCCGGAGTTCGCGTCCAAGAGGAGCGCTTTATGCGCTTCCTCATGAAACTGTCCTCGCCGAATTATTATTGGGGCAACAGGCCGAGGAGGGGCGGACGAGAAGGCGGACGAGGACGGGGACGGCGAAACGCCTAATAGCATATACATACATTATATATACATAAATAAATATACATATATATACATTCTTCATTTTATTTAAATAAAAACCCTATCAAGAGACACGGTAGTGTAACGCGACCAGGTAAGGGCATAGCCGAGACACCGTATATCTTAACGCGAGTCGGACATTTGAGTCTTTATAATATTTTGAATCCTCAATAACGGCAGAAGCAATCGAGTTTATACTAGACTTAATCGATACACGTATTCACACGTATACAACACATGCGCACACATATATCACACGTACACAACACATGCAAGATGCATGTAGTGGTAATTTTGTCCATCTCGCACGTTTTACAACAGACGGCGTTAGTAGTGCTCCGCGATATTGGCAGCGTGCGGGGTTATGTAAAAAAAATAATAAATATTGACGTGCGGGGTATAAAATAAATATTGATACGTTATCATTTTAAACTATTTCTTTTATAAAAATAATTACTTTCTTACTACACTACCATCCTACTATTCCTTTTTTTATAAGTACCTGCATAATTATTGATGTAAAATAAGGAAGCGATCTTTACCAATAATAATTATTTATATACTTATGAAAGATGTAGTACAATGGTAGCGATGCAGAAAATTATTATGAAAAAATAGTATAAATAAAATGATAACGTAACATAATAAAAGTATTTAATAAATATCAAAAAGTTGCAAATATCATTATATAAATATATATTTATAAAAGAATATGTTTATGATATACTAAACATGTGATATGCAATACTGCATATATGTAATTATATATAATATAAAAAAATATATCACATAATATACGAATACATCAGAATATTTAAAGTCTTCAAAGTGATGATAGTTCACATGATGTCAGATTTACCAAATGTTGACTTTGAACGAGATGTATATCAATTTATTGTAAGTAATGCAAAAAAACTTGAAGAGTTTATTTTTGATCAGCAGTTTTTCTCATTGAAATATTAATTCTTATATTTAGAGTAAAGCAAAAAAACTTGAAGAGTTTATTTTTGACCAGCAGTTTTTCTCATTGAAATATTATATTAATTCTTATATTTAGAAATGTATGTAGAAGTTATAATATGCTCTATTACACATTTAAGGAGGCATATATAAATTATCAATTTTGATATTTTGACATGTTATGTAACAAGAGAAACATGATTATTCTTCATTAATAATATCAGAGGAGGCCACTTTTATATTCTACTTAATTTGTAGTTTCTTATTACTACTAAAATAAATGTACTTTTAATAAGAGTAAATAAAAAAAGCGATTTATAAATCATTGTCCGAAAAAAGATGTATAAGCTATGTCAAAGCTGATCTAAAATTTTTATGAAATCAGCTATAAATATTTTAGAAAGAAAATTAAATAATATAAAATTATGTTACTCAAAGAAATGTTTTGTGTGTACACACCGATAAAGTTAAAAAAAAAAGTAAAATTATTTGATACAGCAAAAATTGGAAAATTTATCTGCTCTAAAATGCAAGATGCCAAATCAAAAATTAAAATTTAAAAACTTATGCAAATTTAAAATTAATATAAAATAAAAAGAAATAATAAAATTTTAGTTAAAAAAACTGGGCGCGCTGCTAAATAATATTCTAATGATATTAAAATTAAATTGTTACTTTTAAACTCATTGCAATTAAAAGGGGGGAGAAAGAATGAAAGAGGGTTAGAGAGGACGAAAGAAAGTGAAAGAGGACGAAAGAGGGTGAGAGGGAATGAAAGAGGGTGAAAGACGACGAAACAGGGTGAAAGAGGGTCAGAGGGAATGAAAAAGGGTGAGAGAGGACGAAAGAGGGTGAAAGAGGACGAAAGAGGGCGAAAGAGGGTGAAAGAGGACGAAAAAGGGTGAAAGAGGACGAAAGAGGGTGAGAAAGGACGTACGAGGGTGAAAGAGGTGAGAGAGAGTGAGAGAGGACGAAAGAGGGTGAAAGAGAATAAAAGAGGGTGAGAGGACGAAGGAGAGTGAAAAAGGACGAAAGAGGGTGAAAGAGGACGAAAGAGGACGAAAGAGGGTGAAAGAGGGCGAAATAGGGTGAAAGAGGACGAAAGAGGGTGAGAGAGGACGAAAGAGGGTGAAAGAGGGTGAGAGGACGAAAGAGGACGAAAGAGGGTGAAAGAGGGCGAAAGAGGGTGAAAGAGGACGAAAGAGAGTGAAAGAGGATGAAAGAGTGAGAGAGAATGAAAGAGGGTGAGAGAGGACGAAAGAGGGTGAAAGAGGCGAAAGATGGTGAAAAAGGACGAAAGAGGGTGAAAGAGGACGAAAGAGGGTGAGAGAGGACGATAGAGGGTGAAAGAGGACGAAAGAGGGTGAGAGGACGAAAGAGGGTGAAAGAGGGCGAAAGAGAGTGAAAGAGTGCGAGAGAATGAAAGAGGGTGAGAGAGGACGAAAGAGGGTGAAAGAGGCGACAGATGGTGAAAATGGACGAAAGAGGACGAAAGAGGGTGAAAGAGGCGAAAGATGGTGAAAGAGGACGAAAGAGGGTGAAAGAGGGTGAAAGAGGACAACAGAGGGTGAGAGAGAACAAAAAGACTGAAAAAATAGGACGAAAGAGGGTGAGTTAGGGCGAAAGAGGGGTGGGAGTGGGGTTGGGGGTGGGGGCGGGATGTGGGAGGGAAAGGGGTGGGTGGAAGTTGAGGGAGGTGTGAATGAAAGGTGAAAAGAGATTTATATATATATATAATCCTGATGACGTCAGCGGACGCGGACAGAGAAGAAGAAGAAGAAGAAGAAGAAGAAGAAGAAGACGACGTTTCTTAATTTTTCATGAAAAACGTCACTTTTTGACCGCTTGTATCTCCGGAACGGCTTGACCGATTTTATTTTTTCTTGGCTCAAATTACTCGTGGCGATGCCGCCTTTCAGGTTATGTTACGTGCAATTCAAAATTTTTTATATTTTAGTAGTTCTACACCCCCAAAAAATGGACTTTGATGGTGCAGGATAAGGAGACTTGTAGTGTCTTTTAAGGTCTTTTAGGGTTTGAACATGGCCGGAGACACTACCGCGTCTCCTGATATCTATGTGATAAGTATTTAGCTAAAATTAAATACCACTAATCACTTTATGTATATACAAACGGTTTAAAAAAAACGTGAATCAAATAAAAATACATATGATAATTATATGTATAAATAATTATGTCTAATAGCGAGTTTACGTATAAACATTTCTTACAAATCAATGTCTTTTTCGTCGTGAATATATAAACAGATCTACATATATACGAAAAATAAAATAAGTTATTTTGCTTACGCGCCAAAAACGTCTATTGCGCGTATGACCGGGCTGGTACATACCTACACTTGCGCGCATTGTGTACTGCTATCTGTACGCGGCTTGCAGTAATAGCGCGAGATAACAGCTGACTTACACACGTTGAGTCTAGACAGACTGTGTATATACGTGTAGTGAAAGCTGTATAGTGTTTATAGTAGTAAGTGTATAGAAGTGTTTAGAAGAGTGTATACAAGTAAAAGAAGAATATATTATAAAAGTGATGGGAAGAAAATACGACAAAACACATTTGCCTCTCATTCGCCGCAGGATGTCGCGAAAGAAAGGATGGATGAAAAGGTTAGTAACACCATTTTAAATTTAGATGTCCGAAAATTCGCAGAACACCCTGGGAAGGTAGAGAGTGTTATCTGAACAGAAAAGTTCTGTATCATTCTCTACCTTCTCGAGTGTTCCGCGAATTTTCAGACATCCTGTATAGAACTTGGGTTCGGCGAAGCAATCTGAAACGTCTGGATGCTCTTTTGACTCATTCTGTTATTTATTATATATAAATTTATTAGTGATGTAAAAAATACTTTGAAAAAAAAAAATATTTTTAATAATTTTTTTCTTACATTAGATTTATACAGAGTGACCAGAAGTCCAAAAAAGGTGGAATATTTCATGAATAATGCGATTTTGAAAAAAATATTTTAAACTAAATTCGTAAAACAAGGCGTATCATAATTTTATAACCCAATTATATTGTACCTTACAGTTTTTTAAATTTTAATGAAAATAAATTAAACTTACAATATAATTATATATAATTATAGATAAATAGACTAAAAGTAGAATTACACTTAAAAATACTGTGGCCTGAAATTTTCCAATCAGTGTATTGTAATAGAACAAAAATAGAGTAAAGAAAGAGACGTCTGCAACGTCTTAAATTTACTTTGCCGAACCCAAACAGAGTATCCCAACGTATTCCAAGCTTTGAGTGCATAAAGAATAAAAAAAAATTTTATAATTGTTGCAAAAGATATAGCCGGGCAAGCATAGTGCCCCCAACTAGTTTATAAATGACATTTGGCCTGTCATTTTCTAACTATAAAAAACAATTTTTCCTAGTTTTGCTCCCTAACTCTATAATGTCCAGAGAAAAGGTTATTTTTATTTCTTTTCTCTATTGCAAATATTTTACATTATCACACATCAATTTTTTGCTAAATTCTAATAAACCAAAGACACCAAAAAAATTTTTTTTATTCTCGAATAAGAACTCAATTAAAAATTTTAAATAAAATAAAGAAATGGCCTTTTCAGTACGTTCCTTTCGAGGTTCAATCACAAAACTTTTACAGAATATTTTGTCTTTGTCTCAATACTCTCAAATTGTTTCAAATTTTTCGAGTTGGTGCATCATTTAAAAAAAAATAAAAATTACTTTTTTTGCATTATTTCCAAACATTATTTATTTTTCTTATAACAATTATAGTTTTGATCATACATAAAAAATATAAAATTATGTTTATACAAAAATTACAGCAACTTTTACAAAGATGTAATCGAAAAGTAAATTTCTATATGAGAAGAAATTAGCTCTTTTAAATTTTTGAATATAATGCTAAAAAATAGTTTTTATTTTTTTTAAGATATTCCAACAACTTGAAAAAAATTGAAAACTTTGAAAGTATTCAGACATAAAAAAAAAGAATATTCTGTAAAAGTTTGGTTATTGAACCTCGAAAGAAACATTCTGAAAAGGCCATTTCTTTATTTTATTTAAATTTATCGAGTTTTTATTCGAGAAACCAAAAAAAATTTTTTTTAGTGTCTTTGGTTGATTCTGCAAAAAATTTATGTGATGATGTAAAATATTTGCGATAGAAAAAAGAATTAAAATAAAAATAACCTTCTCTCAGGAAATTATAGAGTTAGGGAGCAAAACTTTTGGAAAAATTGTGTTTTTTACAGTTAGAAAAAGACAGGCCAAATGTCATTACGAAACTCGTTGGGGACACTTTTATAATAGCATGCTTACCCAGCTATGAACTTTGCTCATTTTTGCTTTATTTTAAAGAAAATAAAGCCATGTTGGTAAATTCATTCAAATATGTACATATTGTTACATGTATTATTAATTTACTTGTACACTTCTAATGAGTAACAGACTAATTTTAAATAAAAAGAGAATAAAATAAACGCAAACAAAAAAAACCATACAATAATTTTGTTATCACGGCTCTATCTTATTTTACTTCAAAGATTTTTAATTTGCTCTAATTTTATATTTTGCAATGTTTATTTTATGATATTTTTTGATATATTTTATTACTGCTTTAAATTTCTGTACCATATTTTTTGTTTGCATTATTATTAAATAAAATACGTTATAGAAAAAAAGAAAGTTTCCTAAAATAAAATTATAAAATTATAAATAAATGCAAGATAGTAACCTGCTTACTTTTATTTGTTTATATTTACATCTCTGTTGTTTTCTTACAAATTATATTACAGTTATTACTCTTCAAAAATGTACATGTGAATTCATTAGACTGGTGACAATATATCGCGTACATTCAAATGTTGAATAAACTAATATTTTTTTGGTGATTTTCTACAACACAGCATAAATGAGTAAATCTGAAATATAATATTTTCTCCATTTTCTGTACACACCCAAAGTTTTGATATTTTGAGATACGCTGTATAAAAATTGTGGAAATTTTTTTGTTCTGTTTGTTATATCCCCCAAAGATATACAATAGATATAACTATTAAAAGTTAACTAATATTAAGAAATGGGTACTCGTATTGCATCCGCAATTACGACAGACACTGACCGCGTTAAAAAACGCATACGATGCGAGGTATACGCGGAATCAGAATTACGACAGATAATGACCGCGTTAAAAAGCGCATACGATGCGAGGTATACGCGAAATCAGAATTACGACAGATAATGACCGCGTTAAAAACGCATACAATGCGAGATATACGCGGAACAGAAATTGGTCAACGTGCAAGCAAAGCAGAAGGACTTTGAATCTGCTTCGCTTGCACCTAGATTCTCGACCGGGGAAACCTGTTGCCAGGCACCCCTTCCGATCGGGAAAAACTCCAAAAAACAACGATATAAAAAGAGAGTAGAGACGCGACAACTCGCTCAGTCGCAGACACAAATAATCGCTCTAACCACGATCTCGCTAACCGCGCGCGCACTTAGCATCGACTCGCAGTTGTGCGCGATACGCGGAGTAATATAAAGTCAGTGCCGCACACTCGTAAAGCTTCAGTGTATTGATAGTGAAATAAAATAAAGACCAAGTGGTTGAAGTTGAATAAAGAATTTTAATACAAAAAGTGTAGTGCATTTCTCTACAAACACCCGACAAGTCCTGACGCCCCGGATTCCCATCCCAATTTGGCGCGACCCTTAAGTGTCTCTCCCGAGGCACACAACAATTTGGTGGCAGCGGTGGGATCGCGCCGAAGGACCGTCAGGAACTACTCGGAGGAAGACCTGAAAAATACAGCAGTATTAATAATCAGGCACGTCGAACATAATAATCGACGGGAAACGAACAAAACAGAAGCCGACGTATAAGCAGCAGCGTGCCGTACGTACAAAAAGACACACACACACGGACAACGCATCAGCCGTCGGGAAGTAGGCCATCACCTAAGGACGCGACCTACGACAACACGGACAACGCATCGCACCGTACAGCGACCCGCAGGATCACCTTACGACACCGGACCGCCAGCCGTATCAACACTGCCGAGCGATGATCTGCAGCGTCAGCAAGCGAGCGATAGTAACATTAATGTAAGTCCGAACCAAACTTTTATACATACTGCGTGAATGTCGGAGGAAAGCGAAACACCCCGACAAGCGATAGCGAATAATTCGTGGTTACATAGTGACTCAGCCGCACGATCAATCAAAGCACTACCGATAACCTTAGAAAACCTCGGAAAAGTGCGGATAAAATTAGAAGCATATTATTCAGGAGAGAGCGACTCCGAATCATATACTCACGGGAAAGCCGAACGCGAATTTCCGTTTAACATTTTTGACGAAAGTTTATTTGAAGAAGGGAAAACCAACACCGGAAAAAATTTAAGAAAAGAAAGTAACGAACGCGTGAGACGAACTCCTAGCAACGGGTCACAACACGGGGAATCTTTGCTTACATCATACGATAGTAGTATTTTCGATCCGAGTGAGTATCAGGACATGCTGCGAACACCGCCTAACGGTGGCATGGATGTGTCCGAGGGTGCCATCGACCGCGAGATTGACCGTCTACACGGTACAATAGCTCGCGACAACACTCGACTGGTGGAAGCCGACGTACATGCACCACCCCCTAATAGCGAAATAGGAACAACTAACCCCCACGATACCAGACGATACATAGATAGACGCATTGACGAAATTGAGGTGCGCGAAACTCCTAATTATAGGGAGGCCGGAATAGATAACCCTATGCTACGTGAGATAATGAGAGGCATGCGAGAACTACGTAGGGAAATGCTCACGGAAATAGACATATTACGCGAACAAATTCGTGATATTAGCACATACGCGGACGAACGAGGTCGAATCCGCCGGGACACACACCCGCGAGAGAGAAACGCGAGACCCCGACAATGACGACAAAAAATATAACGTTGTGTACGGACGAACAGAGAGTGACGCTAGACATCGACAAGGCCCGCAGGAGCCTTTTTTATCGTTAAAAGAAGCACGGCAAATGATTCCGGAATTTGACGGGACGGCCCAACATAAATTACAGGAATTCCTAAGCACATGCACGTACGCCATGACAAACATACACCCTGCTAACGAAAGAGGATTGGTGGGAGCTATCCTATGCACGAAACTCAAAGGCAAAGCAATGTTAGATTTTCAAACGCGAGACATACAGACATACGACGAACTCAAGCGACAATTGGAATGTACATACCAGAGTAGGCGAAGTACTACGTATTTGCAGATAGAGTTCAATTCCTTAAAACAAAAGGCAAATGAAGGCGCGCAAGCTTTCGGAACGCGTGTCGATACCTTAGCTATGGAGTTATATGAATCCATGACGGAGGGAGAAGATCACTCCCCCATTGCAAAGCGGATCATACTAAGCACTATACAAAAACAAGCCTTGCAAAATTTCCAAATAGGACTACGCGACGAGATACAACTTCTTATTCGTTCTCGAAATTACCAAACACTGCAGGAGGCAATAACGGCCGCAACCGCCGAAGAAAAAGTAAAGGGCACAACTACAACGCGATCTAGTAATTACACAAATCGAAACCGTTACGAGGGAGCGCCGTCGCGATCAACAAAAAATGCCGTACAATGTTATAAATGCGGAAAATCGGGGCACTACGAGCGAGAATGCCGTAACAGTAAATACGCGCTTCCGAAACCCGAGAAGTCAGATCGCGTAATCACAGCAGAAAAGTTTTGCAACCACTGCAAAAAACGTGGACACAGCCGTGAAGAATGCTGGACGATAAACGGACGGCCAAAAACGACATCAAATTGCGACAGAACGAATGAGGAAAAAAAAAAGCGTAATGTTAATCTAACCAAGAGCCGAAAGAAGCCGAAAACGAAAAAGGGTGATACGGATTCCGAGCAAAGCAGTAGCAGTTACGAACGCGACAGCAACGAGGGAGACTCGGAGGGAGAGACCCCGGCACGCGCCGTCGAGTATCGCGTATCACACCTACGACCCACACTACAAGAGAGCGCGGGTTTAGATTTAATTACACTACCGATGCGTGAAGCTAAGAATGGCGCAGTTAAAATGCTATTCGATTCAGGGGCAACTATTTCGTTAATAAAACTGAAGCATCTAAAAGATGACGCATTAATTTATAAAGGAAAAATAACGCTCATTGGCATTACGGGACACAAAGCGCGAACAATAGGAAAGACGCCGGCGACAATTGACATAGGAGGTCGGAAAATAAAACACACAACATACGTCGTCAAAGACGATTTTCCCATGGAATACGAAGGAATTCTCGGGATAGATTTTTTGCGGAAACAGGGAGTTAACTGTAATTTCAAAAAACGGGAACTCACCATAGGAGATGCCGTGTTAAATTTGCAACCATACGAGAGGATCCGATTACAGCCGCGCAGCGAAACAATTATCCGAGCCGCCACAAATAAAAATAGCGCAGGAATCGTAAGAGCCGAACAAACTGCACCCGGTGTGTATATAGGACGATGCCTCGTGCAGCCAGAGGACTATGTGTGTCCAGTCAGTGTCATAAATACAACCGACAAAGTTGTCGAGTTAAGAACGCCGCTAATAACTATAGACGAAATAGAGGGGGAAATGAAGCATGAAATAACCCTCATACGAAAAGAAATTCTGAAGTATTCGAGCAAAAGAAATCGGGAAGTATGACAATCATTACGGACGGACCATCTCAACGTAGAAGAACGACAGGCTATACACAGGATATGCGAAGACTATTGCGATTTATTTCTCTTGAATGGAGAACCACTGAACTGCACCGCGACCGTGGAACATGAAATAACCACGCGCGCTGATTCAGCACCGGTCAACGTACGACCGTACCGCCTGCCGGAGAAGCATAAGGCGGAGGTAAATAAACAAGTTAAAGAGATGCTAGATGCTGGCATTATCAGGTCAAGCGTTAGCCAATGAAACGCTCCACTGTTAGTAGTGCCGAAAAAAGCTGACGCATCCGGAAACCCAAGACTAAGGGTAGTTGTAGATTTTAGAAAGGTGAATGACCTTACAGTAGGCGACTTGTTTCCGCTACCAAACATCACAGACATTTTGGACCAGCTGGGAAACGCTAAATACTTTACAACGCTCGATTTAGCATCAGGTTACCACCAGATACCGATGGCTGAATACGATAAAAAGAAAACGGCTTTCTCGACCCCTTTTGGACATTATGAGTTCAACAGAATGCCATTTGGACTAAAGAATGCACCCGCGACCTTCCAACGACTAATGAATTCAGTACTGACTGGAATTCAAGGGCTCAAATGTCTCGTATACCTCGACGACATTGTCATATATGGGTCAAGTTTAGAGGATCATAATAAAAGGCTCAGGGAAGTGCTACAGAGATTACGGACGCACAACATGAAATTGCAGCCAGATAAATGTGAATTTTTACGAAAAGAAGTTATATACTTAGGACACATAATCTCGGAAAACGGTATATTACCGGACCCATCAAAATTAGAGGCGGTAAAAAATTTTCCGACGCCGCAAAAAGTTAAAGATGTACAGGCATTTATAGGACTCGCCGGTTATTATAGGAAGTTCATTCAGGATTTCTCAAAGATCGCAAAATCCCCTGACTAGATTGACAAAAAAGGGTGAAACCTTCGGATGGAACAGCGAGCAACAAATTGCGTTCGATATTTTAAAAGATAAGTTAATAACGGCACCGATATTACAATATCCAGATTTTAATAAGGAATTTAATGTAACTACAGACGCGTCCGACTATGCAATCGGAGCCGTGCTCTCACAGGGGCCCATAGGCAATGACCGCCCCGTTGCTTACGCAAGCAGAGTGCTATCTCGCGCGGAGCAGAATTACAGCACAACGGAAAAAGAATTATTAGCAATTGTATGGGCCGTAAAACATTTTAGATCCATACGTGTACGGGACCAAATTCAAAATCATTACGGATCATAAACCATTGGTATGGCTATTTAACGTGAATGACCCCGGCTCAAGGTTGATTCGCTGGAGATTAAAATTAGAAGAATACGATTACGAAATCATACATAAGGCCGGACGAGCGAACGCAAACGCTGATGCATTAAGTCGGAACGTAATCCGAAACGCTGACTCAAGCGAAAGGACGGAAGGTATATGCAAGATAGAAAAAGAAGAGGTAAACGATGCTAAGAATGAAAGGACGTACACCGAAGAGGAAAAACAACAGATACTGTATGAATATCACGATGCGCCCATTGGAGGACATCAGGGAATAGAAAGAACAGTTAAGAGAATTCGTTTAGATCATGATTGGCCGGGTTTAACAAAAGACGTCGAGAAATACATCGCCAAATGCGTGTCATGTCAAAAAAATAAATTGTCGCGGAAAAATAAAGCACCATTAATAATTACAGATACGCCTGATAAACCATTTGAAAAATGTGCGTTGGACATTGTAGGGCCGCTAACAATAACTACGAATGGGAGTAAATATTTATTAACATTCCAAGACACCCTAACAAAATTTAGTAAGGCGATTCCAATACCGAACCAGGAAGCTGGCACAATCGCAAAGGAGTTCGTAACAAAAATAATCCTAGAACACGGGATACCGGAGAAAATTTTGACAGATCAAGGGACAAACTTTTTAAGTGAAATATTTAAGGACACATGTAAACTGTTAAAAATCAAAAAATTACAAACAACTGCGTATCACCCGGAAACAAATGGGGCACTCGAACGATCACATAGGACATTAGCAGAGTATCTTCGCCATTATGTTGACGCTGATCAAACAGACTGGGACGAATGGACACCTTATGCAATGTTTACTTATAATACGACCCCGCACAGTGCAACGGGGTACACGCCGTTTGAATTAATTTACGGACATCAGGCCAACCTACCGACGGCATTAACAAAACCACCGAGGGCCACATACAGCTACGACGATTACGCTCAAGAGCTTAGGGAAAGATTAAGGGCCACACAACAAATTGCGAAGGATCGCGTAAACGAAGAGAAAATCAAATCGAAAAAATATTATGATAAAGACGCGAAAGAAATAAAATTTAAAGTCGGTGATAAAGTACTTATATACGACGATACGCTACGACGCGGACGATCAAAGAAACTTGACGCCTTATGGGCAGGACCGTATACAATAATCGAAAAGAACTCCGACGTCAACTACACAATAAAGAAAGGAAGAAGAACAATACGCATACACACAAACAGACTAAAATTATTTATCGAAAATTGAGACTTACCTATTCCGGTATCGCGAATCGGTCAAGGCTGGTCGTCCCCACCAAAACCACCACTTCACGCACTACTCGCGTATCGGTGCGCGTATCAAGGGTGACGTGCAAAGAATGCGGCTCACCCACCCTCCGGGACACATTCGCCCACCGGAGCACCACATCGTACGCCCGGGTATACTCGTCCCCCGTTATTTCGGGCCCCACAACAGGGGCGCGGGCGCGACAGTAGGGACACAACAAATCGTCCAAATGCGAATAAGCATTGCATCTAATACAATTAAAACGAAAATACATGTTAATATGTCGTGCCGCACGTAACAAAAGTTGTCCTAAGACTGAAGAAACGACAGAAGATATAAAAAACGAATGCTCCGCTTTCTTGATAAAAAATTGCATACAAAAGTATAAAATAGTAAGGGGAATTATATATATATTACAGGATGATCATATTCAATGCCAACGCAGCGACATTAAGACGGTCAAGCCAAGAGCCATACGAACTCGAGGAATTCACCAACGAACCAGGGATACATTTTGAAAAAATAGGCCATCTACATTGTTCCAAAAGCACGTGGAAACTAGTAATAAAACTAGACCTAGCAACATTAACTGCGAAACAGGGTTACATACGAAATTATATAGAGCGTACGGAAAAAGCGTGCAATGTGTTAACGCAACAAGACACATGCCTTAATTTAGTTAGTATTACAAAACAAACACTAAACTATTTGGAAAAAACGATAATACAAATAAATACACTCTACGACAGACATACAGACAAACGTAGGGGAATAATTGACGGGATAGGAACAGTGGCAAAGACATTGTTCGGTACCATGGACGCCGATGACGAAAAACGCATAAATGAACAACTAGAATTAATAAATAACCGACAGAGCACGTTACAACACACAGTTAGGCATCAACTAACAATAATCAACGATACGGTAACACATATAAGTAAGTTAGAGAATACAATAAAACAGAGTGAAAAACTCTTACAGGAAAATGTAGCGCAATATATTACGTTAGAAAAGATACAGGGACAATATGAAATAATTATGGCAGCATTAACAGACGCCATTAGGGACGCGGAAAATATTATAGAATACTTAGCGCAAATCGAGGAAGGAAATATACATCCGAAATTAGTACCATTTGATAACATTGTCGCACACTTAAAGGAAGCCGCAACACAGTTAGAACAGGGATATTATTTTCCGTTTAGAACACACGCAGTAAACTGGCATGAAATAAAGAAACATGCAAGCGTAAGTGCATACGTAAGCAAAGAATATAATTTATATACAATACTGCGGTTCCCGATAATATCACAGCCTAAATATAACATAATAAAGGCAATTGAATTCCCCGTGGCAGCATACAATAAAACATTTAAAGGTATACAAGTAGAAAACAATATGTTTGCCATAGATAACCTTAGATTAACATATTTAATTATAACAAATGAGGATTTACAAAAATGTAGTAAAATAAACTCTAATTATATATGCGAACATAGCATGCCGACTTATCGCGTAAACACGAATATACCGTGCGAATTACAAATGTATACGCAACGAATGCAAGATAAGCATGAATGCAAGGTACGCTATCGGGTAACGAAAACGACAGTATGGATCCCGTTACATCAAACACACAGCATGGTTGTACTCAACAGCTAAGGAAGAAAAAATAAATATAAAATGTGACGGATACACAGAAAAAAATTTAGTAATAAAAAATACCGGCCGACTAACCTCACGAGGAAACTGTCAAATTAAAACGGAGGATATGACATTGGAGACAAAAGAGACGACTTACGTAACGAACATAGATACATATTTGCCGAATTTTAATATTGCACCGTCACAAGACGAGGACATGAGAATACTCGACACATTAAATAATCTAACACAAAACAACGCAGAACTAATAGAATTACGAACGAAAATAAACAACATAGACAATGATTTACAGGATAATGAACAAAAGTTTTATACAAGAAAACAATTTATTTATCCCATGACCTCGAGCGGGTTAGTAATAATCATAATTATAATATTTATCATTGTCATTATAATTTGGAAAGTAAAAAATAGAAAAGACATTAAAAGAAGACCAAGAGTGACGATACTCGACGATGACTGGGATGTACCTAGATCTATATTAAAAAGGAGTAATAGTACGCGTTTTTAGGAAATAGGAAACGATTATAATTATATTGTGAACGGGATAAACATTTGTAAGTTTTAGTTGTAAGCGAAAAACTTCATGTCTTCGTTTTTCTTCTTTAACGGGGGAGGGATGTTATATCCCCCAAAGATATACAATAGATATAACTATTAAAAGTTAACTAATATTAAGAAATGGGTACTCGTATTGCATCCGCAATTACGACAGACACTGACCGCGTTAAAAAACGCATACGATGCGAGGTATACGCGGAATCAGAATTACGACAGTTAATGACCGCGTTAAAAAGCGCATACGATGCGAGGTATACGCGAAATCAGAATTACGATAGATAATGACCGCGTTAAAAACGCATACAATGCGAGATATACGCGGAACAGAAATTGGTCAACGTGCAAGCAAAGCAGAAGGACTTTGAATCTGCTTCGCTTGCACCTAGATTCTCGACCGGGGAAACCTGTTGCCAGGCACCCCTTCCGATCGGGAAAAACTCCAAAAAACAACGATATAAAAAGAGAGTAGAGACGCGACAACTCGCTCACAAGGGAAGTTCGGCAAGTGTAAAATTCAAAATAATCTGAAACTTTGTATAAGTTTAGAGTAGATGAATCTAATCACGAAACAATTTTTTTTAGCTGCTGATATTCGGTTTTAGGGGTGCAGCATCCCCTTAAATAAAATCGGTGTTTACGTTTTCAAGCGTATATCGCCGAAATAATGAGAAATAAAAAAAATGTTTCCAGCAAAAGTTTTATGGTTTCGAAAGCTCTTTATAATGGCATGATCATATTTTGCAAAAATGTTTAATTTTTCAAAATACCCCTACCACGTATCTTTTTTTTTCATATTTAAATTTTTCTTGCAACTAAAATTAAAGTTTATTTCACGCCAAATTCAACCATATATAATAAAGTTGCGATCCGTAAACGTGTTTTTGAGAAATAAACTGAAAACATCCTTACAGGGTATGCTGTCAATTTTATCGGCCCGCTAATTTTGGCTACGACTTCTCTTTCTCCCCTTCTCTCTGTAATTTTTCGCAATACAAGATAACGATGAAACAGATGTTCGTAATAAATCTAATCACGTAACTGATTTTTGTATATTACACATTTTATAAATAATATAGTAGTCAAAATATATATATTTTGCGAAGTTGATGTATATATATTTGAAATATATATATTTTGACTACTATATTATTTATAAAATGTGTAATATACAAAAATCAGTTACGTGATTAGATTTATTACGAACATCTGTTTCATCGTTATCTTGTATTGCGAAAAATTACAGAGAGAAGGGGAGAAAGAGAAGTCGTAGCCAAAATTAGCGGGCCGATAAAATTGACAGCATACCCTGTAAGGATTTTTATATTAAACCCCGAAAAGACAAATTACCTAAAGCCGATATGACCGAGATAGTTTATAAAGTTGACTGCAATGACTGTGACGCCACATACATCGGACAAACTAAAAGACACCTTAATACTCGGATTAAAGAACATATGAATAATATAAAAATGCATGTCAGCAATCAAAATGTTATAAGCAAACATAGAAATGATTTTTCGCATGACTTTAAATGGACAAACTTAAATATTTTACATCGAGAAACAAACACTAGGAAAAGAGAGATTGCTGAAATGTTTTTTATAAAAAAATTTAATAACACGATCAACCTACAGAAAGACACAGAGAATTTGAATCCGATCTATGATAGAATAATCAAAGCTGTTTAATTTAGTTCGTCTTTACCATCCATACTGAACGTTTACGTGACACAGTATTTATATTGAAATATGTAAAATGAAAAAAATTAATTATATATTGCACTAAAGAATTTGTAAGGTACGTTTAAATTGTTATTATAATCTTGGTTTGCGCTTTACTTTCTTAAAAATCTAAATTCTTGTATGTACATCTATTGTATTTTTTAATATTAATTTTAGACTTGATAAGGACCTAAACCTAAGGTCGAAACGTTGTCTTTTCTTGTACATGGCATCAAACTAATAATAATAAGAATTAATTTAAGCCAGTTGGGTCGTCTCACATTTATTTTTAATTAAAATAAAGATTTATTTTTAAAAGATTTTGTTTTCAAAAATATTTATAAATATTTTTTTATAATTTTTATAATAATATTTAACAAAATACTTATCAATAAATGTTTTCTTGCAGGCGACTGTTACTTATCAGTGAGAAGACAAAGCAAGACGTAAAAAACTTGTCGGAGATGTGTCAAATTGTAAGTGATACAGGTATGTATAATGTCGAACAAGATGTTCGATTAGCTAATAAATTAGACTCGAGAAGCATTGAAGATGTTAGTATGGAATCCGTCGACTTTAAAACATCGGATGAATTATTTCCCGATATGACGTATTCAAATATCAAAACAATGCAGTGTCTCGAGTCAAATACATGCATGTATGTCGAACAAGATATTCGTCTTTTCGACGATAACGAAAAGTTAATTGACTCGAGAAGCGTTGAGGATACTAGCGAATCCGTCGATTTAAACAAATCGGAAGAATTATTTCCCGATACGACGGATTCAAATATCAAAACAATGCAGTGTCTCGAGTCAAATACATGCATGTATGTCGAACAAGATATTCGTCTTTTCGACGATAACGAAAAGTTAATTGACTCGAGAAGCGTTGAGGATACTAGCGAATCCGTCGAATCGGAAGAATTATTTCCCGATACGACGGATTCGAAAATCCAATCAATGCTGTATCAGAAGTCAAATACAGCTATGTATTCTGTAAAGCAAAATGTTAAACTTGGCATAGATAAATGTTTCGAAAGCATGTATATTGATGATTCCAATGACTCCAAAAGCATGCATTATGATAAATCCATTGATTTTGAAAAATCGGTAGAATCATTTACCGATACAATGGATTCTAATATTCAAGTAATGCGATGTCTAGAGTCAAATACAGATATATGCAATGTAGAAAATGGTGTCGAAGATGACAAATATTATGTTATAGAAAAAATTAAAAAGAGCTCTATTGATAAAGATGATATCAAAGAAAATTTGCCTGCAGGCCGTCGCATTATGGACTTCTCTTTTATATGGACTGAGCTGCACAGAATCTTTGACAGACATAATAAAGCACTGGACTGCTCGTCAATTGAAAATTTGTTACTTATAAAGTCTGAAAAATGTGGGTTGAAAACCCAGCTGTTCTTCCAATGTAAAATGTGCAAAACAAAAGCCAGCATTTGGTCAGAACCCACAAAACCGGAAATAATGGACATTAATACGGCTGCTGTAGCAGGAACACTTACTGTGGGAACTGGTTATGCCCAGCTGGAAAAGCAGCTTGCAGTCATGAATGTTCCTAGCATGTCCGAGCCAATGTACATCAAGAGTAGAGACAAATTAGTCGACGAGTTTGTAAACACATCTATAGAAAATATGAAAACGGCTGGTGAAATTGAAAAAAAAATCGCTCTTGATAACAACGAAGTTATAAACGGT
Source organism: Nylanderia fulva (assembly GCF_048542155.1). Taxonomy (NCBI): domain Eukaryota; kingdom Metazoa; phylum Arthropoda; class Insecta; order Hymenoptera; family Formicidae; genus Nylanderia; species Nylanderia fulva. The sequence continues at coordinate 129,009 of NW_028190310.1, forward strand.
ATTCCGTATATAACAGTTGTAGCGGATGGTAGTTGGATGAAAAGATCGTATGGTACCACGTACGACTCTCCTGCCGGTATTGGAGCCATAATTGGTTACCGCACGAGAAAGGTTCTCTACGTCGGTGTTAAAAATAAATATTGCATAAATGCGATATGGCAGAGCGAAGAGGTATCGAGCCGAAAACTCACAATTGCTATAAAAATTTTGATCGCAACGTAAGCTCCACAAAAATGGAGAGCGATGCCATTGCAGAAGGTTTTAATTGTAGCCTCGAAATGCATGGTCTAATTTTTAAAACGCTTGTTGCTGACGGTGACAGTAGCGTATACCAAAGTATTAAAAATAATAATCCATACGGAGAACATATGATAACAGTTACCAAAATAGAATGCACGAATCATCTGCTACGTAATTTATGTAAAAAAATTAAAACTGTAGCAGAGAAAACTCGGCCAAAAACATCCAGACGGCCTGGCTTAATACAAGTGCGAAATGTAATAAAAAACAAAATTTTAGAAATACGAAAGGAAATAACTGAGGCAGCCGCTCTACGAAGACAAGAACGGCAACCTCAACATCGTCAGGCTATGGAATTACAAACAGATATTTTAAACATTCCTAGGCATGTTTTTGGCGATCACAAGCAATGCAAAGAACGTGGCAAAGAGACTTGCGATGGAGAAGAAAATTATATAGATTCTTTAAAATCACATGGTCTCTATTTAGAAATAGAAGAAGCTGTCGAGTATATAAGTGGTTACTCTGACAGCTTATTGTTAAATTATACGAATAACATTACAGAGTCATTTAATTCGTCGATCTGCGCACAAATTGGCGGCAAACGTATTCTTGTTAATAAAAAAGGTGGTTACAATGCTAGAGTTGCGGGGGCAGTTTTGCAATTTAATACGCAACAAGTAATTACAGAAGTACATAAAAGCATGAATAAGACTGTTCCGCCTATTGTCGAGAAGTTGGAGAAGCGCCGAAGAGAAAAATTAGAGAAAAATAAAGAGTATCGACAAATAGAAGGAAGATCAAAAAAATTCAAACAAAAATCGGGAACAGACTCTTATTATGGTCCACACTCGCAAAAACCGGATCTACCGTCCGATGTAATCGAGCAATTTCGACAAAATCATTTTAAAAAATTGTCCGAAAATGCAAAAAATTGGCAAAAAATTGAACGCGACACTACAAAACAAAATGAATCACAACAATGGCTACAATTGAGACGTAAAATGTTAACGGCATCTAATTTTGGAACCGTATGTTGTAAAAGAATGAAAACGTCTTGCGCATTGCCTGTGAAAAATATTTTATATCCTTCTGCTATTGAAACCGAGGCAATAAAATATGGTCGCGAAAAAGAACCAATTGCGAGAAAAGAATTAGTCGAAATACTAAAAAAAAGAGATTAAACCTTGTGGATTATTCATTGATATTGAACATCCATACTTGGGTGCTTCTCCAGATGGACTTATAGATGAAGACGGTCTGGTAGAAATAAAATGTCCGCACTCAGCTAAGAACTTAACAGCTGAAGAAGCTATAAAGATGACTCCACTAAAGAACATCTTTGATAAGAAAAATTCAGAACAAATGAATAAAAATCATAAATATTTCTATCAAATTCAAGGCCAGTTAAATATAACGCGGCGAGAATATTGTGTTTTTACTATGTGGACGCCAAAAAGCTTAAAAATAATACGTGTTATAAAGGATAATGATTTTTGGAGTAATAAAATGCTACCCTTTTTAACAAATTTCTATTATAATTGCATGCTGCCAGAAATCTTGGATAGTCGGCATAATAGACATATGCCTATTAGAAATCCAGATTATATAATAGAAGCTCAAAAAGGGGTAAAAAAATTAAATAGTTGTCGACAATGTAATACAGAAAACAAAAATATTATCAAAGAAAGTCAATGTTGCGAATATAATAGTTTATCTATGAAAGCAACTGTCACTCCTGTTACTGTTATAAGTGCGGAACAAGATGACGATTGCGCTATTGTAAATAGTTACTCACAAAATAAAAAAGAACTAACTGAAAACGATATGGCACGACAAAAAAATTTTCTCGATAATCGTCCTATATCTGATAGTGAAATAGAGAAAAATGTATTACCTGTGGATAGTCTAATAAACGACGATTCATTGGACAAATTCTTGCGCGTCGTAAAAAATACATGTCCTTTTGAAACACAAAGTGTGTTATATTTAGAATATTCTCATTTAATTGAAGCAAGTCGTAGCGACAAAAGCTTACAAATTATTGGAGGAAATTGCAGTAATCATTGGCGATGTATATTTTTTGACGGCACCAAGCTTCGAGTGTATGACAGTCTACCCGATTGTACATACAATAAATTGGTGCCTAAAGAAAAAAATTACATTCATCGTCGTTATCCACAAATAAGTGCAAATGATATTATATTTGAAAAGGTTCAAAAACAACCTGATGGCACATGTTGTGGAATTTATGCTGCAGCTTTCGCTACAACTATAGCTTTAGGAGAAAATCCTTGTAATATGACATATTCGAATCGTATTGATAATATGAGGCAACATTTTCTTTACATTATCGAAGAAAATAAACTGTCGCCTTTTCCAAAATTCTAAAAAAAGAATCTTTAGGAAAAGATGCCTCAAATAAATATAACACAAATTTTATGTATTTATATCTAACGATATATACATAAAGAGGTGCATGTTTTTGTATATATCGAAATTATATATATATCGATTTTGCAAATAATACATAAATGTCAATATTGCTATAAATATCAGCACTTGTCTCTTCTCCCTGTAAAATGAAACAAAAATTCTTTCTCGATTTACACCTACCTTGTCGTGGTGAAAAAGCTTTATACTAAAAGGTGTAAATAAGAGAGCAACAAAAAATTAAATTAGAAGTACATTTTATATCATGTTTTTTAGTGTCTAAAAGAAATTGTACAGACACTTGTACCTTTTCATCATATAAATATAAATATAGAAACACATATACATATTATGTATGTCAAAGTGAACAATAAATTGTGTTCAAATAAAGTAAAAAAAAACACATTTATATTTATATTCTTATCATCGACATTATACGCAAATATATGCGTATAAGATGATGTGTAACAATGTGTATATATAATTATTTTTTATAAAATTACAAGTTATATAAAATGGGACATTCTATTTAAATATATATCCTATATATACATATATATATATATATATATAGGATATATATATATATATATAGGATATTTAAATAGGATGTCCCATTTTATATAACTTGTAATTTTATAAAAAATAATTATATATACACATTGTTATATATATACACATATATATACACATTGTTATATATATATATATATATATATATATATATATATATATATGTGCAGAGGTAGTTTTCGGGACATTGTGTGCGACACAATGGCAGTTTCCAGGACTTTTGTTGCTTTTCAGGACTGTCCTGAAAAAAATTATGTATCTAATGGCAGTTTTCAGGGCGTCCCGAAAACTGTCTTTGGACATATAAAGGAACTGTCCTCAAATGTACCTTTTAATATATATTGTTTATATATATAAATTTATTTGTATAATGGTACATTTCAGGACATATTAAGAAAATATAGAAATTAATATGTACTAATGAATATATATATAAAATACAATATATATATTTCAAAGAATGATTTCTAATAAAGATTCTAGTTAATATAAGCTTTATATATTGATTCCTATTTAATATACTTTAAAAATACATAAATTAATTTGTATACTGGTTCTTTTCAGGACATATTAAGAAAATATAGAAATTAATATGTACTAATGTATTCAATTCAATTCAATTCAATACTTTATTTGCCCCCTCAGGGATTAAAGGCGCTTTTGAGGAGCGTACCCAAACCTTACAAATTTCTTACAATCTTAACTTATAGACTACTCTTACATTCTACTCTTACATCTATCTTACAATTATCTTATCTCTAACTTAATCTACCTATTTACTAATTAAGAAAGAGAAAGAGCTGTCCCTAACCTATTCCTCGCTTCGCCTCGGCTTCCAGTTCCCCATACATTCCCCAACACCTCATTCATACTTCACACATTCTCCTCATACCTCCTTCCTCCTCTTCCCTTCCCCTTTCCACCCCTCCCCTCCATCCTCTTTTTCTCTAATTCCCTCATCCACCCTTCTCCCTCTCCTCCTTCTTGCAGTATTCCTTCATTTTTTTCCCACCAGTTTCCCTTATTCCCCTCTCCCCCCACATTCTCCTATTACATGTTCCCAAGTTTCATCTTCCATCCCACATAGTCTGCATCTTCTTTTCCCCCTCTCTTCCCAGTATCTCGCCCCCCTCCTTCATTGTTCATTCTATACCTCACTATCCTTCCTCCATCTGCTTTCCCCCATCCCTTTCTCAAGTATTCCGGTAAACCCTCCTCCTCCATTCTCCATACATCTATTGTATCTCGACTCTCTTATCTTCTTCCCATCTTTCCTCCTTTTGCCTTTCTCTGTCCTTCTGCTCCCATCCTCATATACTTCCTCCCCCCTTTCTCTTTTTCCTCCATCTCCCTCTTCTCTTCTATCCCCCTTTCCTTCCCTTCAAAAAATTTTGCCCTTCCTCTTCCTCCTCCACCACCGGTTTTCTCCTTTCCTTCCTTTACCCTCTCCTTCATCTCCTCCTAGCATTTCCTCGCTAAACTTCCTCCCATTCCCTCCTCTAATTTTCTTCTCATACCCTATCGCTCTTCTTTCCTGCTCTTATCCTGAATTTATCCTTTCCTATCTCTTCTCTTACCATATACCCCGGCGTACACCAATCTACTCCTAACGTCCACCTAATCCATCTTTCCTGCATTGCCTCTACTTCTCTCCTCTCCTTCCACCCCCCATATTTCCGCCCCATACTCCATACACCGTTCCCACCAACCTTTCCATTAACCATACTCCTTTTCATCCAGTCTCCTGCAAATCTTCGTCTTTCCCATACCCCATACTTGTCCTCATCACCGCTCCTGCTTTCCTCACTCTGTCCCTCACCTGCGCCTCCTGTCCTCCATTCCTTTTGTAACTTATATCCTAGTATCTTGAACTCTTTCACTTCCTCTAATTTTTTCCCTTTCCATCTCCACTCCATTTTCCTCATTCTTCCTCCCCCCTTTCTAAAAACAACCTCATTATTTTTGTCTTATCCACATTTACCTCTAGCTTTTTTTATCCATGTAATTTTCCATTTTCACCCAACATATGTATCATCCCCACTACTCCTCCTCCGCCGCCAACAAACAACCATGTCATCCGCATATGCCAAGCAGTGCGACTTTTTCCCCTCCCAACTTTTACTCCTCCCCCAGCCTCCTTTTTTCAGCACTTCCTCTATATCCGCTATCAACAAATTGAACAAGTGTGGGCTCATTGGACCAACCTTGCCTCACACCCCTTGCCGTCCAGAAGTTTTCTCCTTCCTCCTTCCCCGCTCTTACTTACTCCTCGTTTCCTCCCTCCTTGTCTATACCTCTTTTATCCTACTTACGAACCCTTCGCTTACCCCCCCTCTTCCTCATCGCGCTTCCATTAACACCTCCCTATCCACTGAGTAAGAACTGCCGCCTTCATATCTATTAAGGCCAAAACGATACATCTAATGCAATTTACTTCTCTGCGCTTGTGTTATTTATGAAATGTGTATTCACAAGATATTACTAGTTGTCAAGTATAATATATGTAATCCTTTTATAAAAAAATTATATAAATTATTTAAAATCACTATATTTTACTTACAAACTATCTGTCATTGCTATATAGAATTAATTTTAATATTTTTTTCAATTAAAAAGACAGGAATATAAGTAAACATTTGAGACATTTTGAGATACAAAAATATTGTGGAGCTCTTAAGGAAACGGGAGGGCCCTCTTTTTGTAATATTCCAAGAAATTAATCTTGAAAAATTACGAAAATTTCAATGCAACAGACTCAGTTTTATATATATTATTAGATCAATGCAAAATAATAATGTTACAGAAGTTGTAATTGTATAAAATATTGTTTTAAAAGTTAATCAAAAAAAGCATAATTGTCCGTTTTAGGACAATTATTTAAATAATTAGTATCAAAATTAATTTTACTGATTTATTTTTTTTTTACAATTTGATGAATATAAATGTTATGTAAAAAGTAGAAGGATAAAACATTAAATATGTAGATAGTAGGAATTGTAAAAATATATTTCTATGTATAGTCTCAAAAAAGTATTCTTATATATTTGTTTAAAGCAATTTGAAATATATTTAGTAAAATAATAATTGAACAATGAACGTATGAGCATATACATGTATATTATATATATAAAAACACAAACCTAATACATATATGTATAATAGTATGTTGCACTTGTAATCATGAATACATATTATCAATAAAAGAATTAAAATAAATAACTTTACAAGTATTGCTTCTATACATATAATATAAATATATGAAGAAATCAAAATAAAAAACTTGTGTAGCTTTTGCTTTCTTTTTTATAAAATTCTCGCAATGTAACTTAACTTTTAGCTTAACGTGTTATATAATTAATTTCACATATTGCACTTGTAATCATGAATACATATTATCAATAAAAATTATAATAAATAACTACACAGTACTGCTACTCTACATATACATAACTTAACTTTAAGTTTTATGTGTTGAAATAATAAAAATTAGGTATTCTACTTATTTTTTGCATTTGCTTAAATACAAGTAATCTACGTATTATTTTTGAATAAAAAATTAAAATATTTCCGATTTGACTAAATAAATATTTTCTGAAAAAATATTTATTCATTTAGTGACGCTTAAATTTGCCAGATATATAGTTATGGATCCACGTTTTAATTTGAGCAACGGATCGATTAAATAAGCACTTATTTTTTTCTTTTATACAGGAAATTTTTTTGTTAGATGGCAGCTGTGAAGTGGTAATTTCTTTTTGAAATTCTTTCAATATTGTATTACGTTCTTCTTCCGTCCAACGTCTTCGTTTTGTTATACCAAATGGAGATGCTACAAAATAAATTAATTATCTATGAATCAGAATAAATATTTCTATATAAAAAGCAATAATTTACCTAAATTTTATTTAAATGTATTTTTATTTAAATTACTAGTAGAATAAAATTACTTTAAAATTCTCTTCAGAGTACTGACAAACTTTCATTAATAAGAAAATATTAAAATTATAACGTCATAATTATAAGAATAAAAAGAAATAGAAATGCAAAAATAAAATAATATAAAATAATATAAAATAATATAAAATAATATAAAAAATACAAATAATATAAATAAATATATAACTAAATTAAGCTAATGTGTGTGGAACCTTTATCATTTATCATTATTATTTTTTAATTAAATATTGTTATTATGTACATTAAAATTCTATCAAAAAATGCATTATAAATAAAAGCTTAATATATTAATATACTTTGACATAGTCACATGAAAATATAATACTAAATAATATTTAAAAGAAAATCCACTCTGACTTGATAAGTTTATAAAAACTGAATACAATATGTGAAAATGAGAAAATAAACTTACTACTGCCACGTTTCTTTATCTTTGGGGAATAAGTTTCGTCAGAATCATTGTCATTATTCACTATAGTATGGTTTTGATGCACGATTTTCTTTTTTACAGATTTTTGTTGTTCATCTGTTACGCTAAGAAATTTCGGTAATTTCCTTTCTGTTCGTAATAAAGAAGGCTTACGTGAACTTATCATACATGTTTCGGCATCGTTTTCCGATTCTGCACTCGAAGTATCTTTGTTTGTTTCTTGCATCTCTTCCTCTTCTGTTAATAATAACACAATATTATGATAATTATTATATATGTATATATATATGTAACCAATTCTTGAAACTAAGGGCTAATATATGCTACAACCGCGGACGTCGATGCATAAAAATTGAGTAAAGCAGAATGAACACAATAATGAAACGTATTCTCAATTTGAATCCATTTCAATGAATATATCATATTCATACTTTGATTTAATAGGTTCCAAACGTAACGTTTCATTGTTGCATTCATTATTACTACTTTTATTTCTACACAGACATCCATGATCGTGGCACACATTAGCCTTAATTTCATAAGTTTTGGTTTATACGGACTTTTGTCTGATTTTTTCTTCTAATTAAATAGATATATTAAGAATGCAGAAAAGTTTAAAAAAGGAATACAATAATTAATATATTTTATACAAAAATTAATATATAAAAAGTACTTGTGGCATATATATAATAAGATAAATAGTGTATATACCTGAATCACTATTATTAGATTGCTGTTGCTCATTTTCACCTAATGCTGCTTCAAGAAATTTCGTCATACGAACTATCTCTACAGCTGCTATTGACTGTCGATAATGGCGTTTATGAATTTTCTCGTGATGTCCCATAAAGTTCGCCAAATCATCCACTTCATTGTCAGATAAATTTAACGTAATGCATGTTGTAGCAATATGTTTACGTAATTCAGTACCTCTTAAAAAATGTGGTATTTGTGCATCACATTTTTTAGAAAAATATCGCATAAGGATACACGCTCTTAAATATTTGAAATGACGTTTGGTACTACTAGGTATGCCAAACACATACGGATTTTTCTCAGGAACATTTGCATCCTTTCGCTGGTTCAAAATTAGTTCAACACATTGAACTAATACCATGTCTAAAATCACAGGCACTGTACGTCCCAATTTTCCACGAATTAAGAATCTTACGTATTTATCAGCAACCTATATACAAAAGTTATATATGGATTATTATTTTGCATCATATACCATATTGTGTGTAATTTAATTATAATATTTGTAAACAAATAATATTTATACATAATATTTATAAATAAATTTATCATATTTAATACTTTGTGTAACATCATCTTTCCTCAAAACTGGGAATAAAAATTTTCTTACTGTCTCAATTGCACATTCATGAATTCTGCCCATCAAAGCACGTCCTAAAACTTGTACATTTCTGCCTTTCGATTTTCCTACACATTCTTTAAAATGATGCCTGATATTATTTTTAGTGAACCATCCTTTACACTTTGCGCAACTTATAAAATCTTGTACTGTTTTGCAACTATTTTTGGCAGGCCTTCGACAAACAATTAATTCTCCCGTATTTAAGAAAGGATCCGTATTATGTATGAAATTCCTTTTTTTTCTAATAGACTCTATAATTTGTTTTCTTTCTAAATTACCTGCAATGAGAATATTAAGTAATGTATATATAATGTAAATAATGTATATATAATGTAAATAATGTATATATAATGTAAATATATTAATAAAAATTATAACATATTAATATATTATATTTAACAAATAATCAATATTTATAAAAAAATATACTATAAACTTAAATAATTATACAGAATTGAAAAATATGATCACCTTTTGGTAATAATACAAATTTCTTTACTTCAGGTTCCAATTTATGCACGTTTTCTAAATGACGTGCAATTTTACTCTGAAACTTTTTGCAATAGTAGCAAAAATTTTTTTTTTGATGTCCCTTAGGTTGAGAAAATGGAACATATAAATTGTCTTCTCTACAACCAAATGTATTGATAGAAGAAAGATCTATCAGTGATTCTGAAGAATTTTTATCATTAGTTGCAGATACTTTATTGCGGAAGCTTTCATGTTCCGTAATTTCTTTGTCAATTGTAATTTCCAATGCTGAAGGTACATATTCCAAAATACTTGATGAGTTTGCAGAAGCAATATTGTCATTAATATCATCACGGGAAATCATATTATTATCACTATCATTACTTAATGTGTTTGCACAAGCAATGTTGTCATTAATATTTTCATCATCACAGGAAATCATATTATTATCACTATTATTATAATTTATAGAAGCTTTGGCGTTAGTGAGATCATTTAACATAATAGAATTATTATCATCATTAAAAAAATATATCATGACATCTTTGAGAACAATACCCGTTTCAGACACATTGAAATTATCATTATCACAGGAAAATGTAAGATTATTATTATGAGAATTATTACTGTTCATAAAATTAATATCAATATCAGTATTTACATAACAGTTATCATCATCACAAGAAAGTATCACATTATCAAAATCAGTATCATTTGCAGAATTGTTAGCATTAATAGTACTATCTACTACATTATGATTTCTGTCATTACAGAAAAATGTAATGTTAAGTTTAGTAGCTTTCACTCTATTCTGCTCATTATTAGACTCACTAGGAATTATCATAGCATTATCACAACCAACATTTTTCTTAGAATTATTAGTTACACAATTTTCATGATTTATTGCCGTGTGATCATGTTCATTAGAACATGATATATCAATATTAGGATCATTATCATTCGCAGAATTATTGATATCACTATGTACTGTTTTGCAACCATTATTGTTCTCATAAGAAAGTATCACATTATCAAAATCAGTATCATTTGCAGAATTGTTAGCATTAATAGTACTATCTACTACATTATGATTTCTGTCATTACAGGAAAATGTAATGTTAAGTTTAGTAGCTTTTACTCTATTCTGCTCATTATTAGACTCACTAGGAATTATCATAGCATTATCACAACCAACATTTTTCTTAGAATTATTAGTTACACAATTTTCATCATTTATTGCAGTGTGATCATGTTCATTAGAAAATGTCCCGTTGTTATCAAAATCAGTACTATTCGCAGAATTATTGTCATTAATATTTTCTACAATGCTATCATTTCCATTATTATCGGCATTATTATTTGTAAAATTATCAGTATTACCAATAATTTTCGTTTTAAATCCGTTATTAGAATCAACGTGTTTTATAAGATAATTGATGTTACTTTGATCATTTGCATTGTGGCCTTGTTCATTATAAAGAAATGATACTACATTATTGTCAAAATCAATAGCATTACTTAAATTGTTAGTATTAGTATTCTTTTTAGTATAATTCATATTGATAATGCAAGCATCTTGTGGTATTTCTGTATCTACAAAAAAGGTATAATTACTGTAAAAAATAGAAATGCAATATTGCATGTAGTTTTAGAATTATAATACTGTAATACTTACTATTATTATTATTGACAATTAATTTTATGTTTTCCAGAGCAATACGTGGATTATTTGTATTTAACTTTTAGCAATTGCAAGAATATCATTTTTATTTTCTGTAACAATAAATATAGTAATTTCAATTATTTATATATAAATAACCACAGAAATTAACGCTGTTGATGCAAGAATTTAACTGAAAAGAAAATTAAAAAGCCAGTGCTGAGTAAACTTTAGATTTTTACGACTTAAGTTAATATTAACCTGTTAAAATTGAATAAAAGGTTACGTGCTGTTGTGCTCAATATTAACAATATTATTGCAATGTAAACATTTTATATTATTTTAAATAAATATAGAATGGTGAATACTTACTATTCTGTGCAATTGTACGTATAATACATGTTTTTTTTTACGATTCCTAACTGGACATTTTACGCGTCTTCTCTTGTGTTTTATATTTACATGATATTTATGATAATTACAAAAAAATAATATATATTGTGACATTTTTCACTTAATGTGATGCAATCGCGTACAAACGAAACGAAACGATTTTCATTAAATGTAAACCGAAATCTTATATATATTACGCAATATCTTATGCAATATTGCTAATAAATATGGAAGGTGCCGGTCCCGCCAAATTATAAGTTTGTTCGCATAGCAGGCTCCTCCCCAACATACTTCTCGCTCCAATGCGATCCTATTGGATTATTTGGATATAAAAGATGCCTTTATATGATAGCATCAAACGTGTCGGCGTAAAACTCATTGCGCAAATGTTTAATAAAATAGGGTGCATCGTTTATTGCAGAAGACTGCCGCAGAATGCCGCAGATGTCGTTCGTTTACTCCACCTGCGCAACCGACTGCAGCGCAGTTGTTGTTCGTTTAAGCAGAGCTGCTGCCTATCTGCGCAGCCATCTCGGAGTCCTGCTCAGGGATGCTCTGCTCGCAGTACTGCGGACTACTGCGTAACGAATGTAGTCTTCTCCATTGTTAAGCCAATTGAACTTGAGAAACGTTGTCTGAAAATTATTTCAAATTATAAGTTATGTTATAAAAGTTCAGAACAAAGAAGGTGGAGAACAACTCCTCCAAATAGATCCTACAAAACTAAAAGTAATGCAAGGTAAGTAATACAATAAAATTATGAAATCTGTTAATTTATATTTACGATCCAATTAACTTAAAATGCATTTTTATCAAGAATATAAATTTAAAGTAAATCTGTTTAAAAAAAAAATGTTGCTTTTGTATAAAAATGCAATTCTGTTACAGTCATTCCTAGCTATCAAGCTACTTTCGTCCCCAGTTAGTTTGGAAAAATCTGAGAAGTCTACATTCAGCACACATTTCAATCCTACTGTCATCACTGTCTGAAAATGTTATGTGCACACGTCATATGTCAGAACCTTCAATCTATTTAAAAAATTTTATTATATTTATTCAAATAATAATTATATTTAATATAAATATGATGGTTTCTAAATCGGCCTAAGAGCCATAGCACGAAAAATTACGAAATTAATTATTCGGAACTGTATCTCTTGGTACGAGATTACTAAAGTTCTATATATTAATTAACTTCGAACTTACATATGGAGAAATAGGCCACGAAAAATATAGATCCGAAAAGGTCTGAATAGCTTAGTGGTAAGAGCAGTCGCCCCGGAAAGTGAAAGACGCGGGTTTGATTCCGCTTCAGCGACTTTTCGGACCTATATTTTTCTGCGCCTAGTTCTCCATATGTAAGTTCGATGTTATTAAATATATGGACTTTAGTAATCTCGGTACCAAGAAGATACATTCCGAATACTTAATTTGCGTATTTTTCTTTGCTATGCTCTTAGGGCCAATTTAGAAACCACATTTTATATTGTTTATATTGAAGGCCAATAAAAAATATTTGTGGTTTCTGAGTTAATATTCATATTTATTTACATTTCTTTCTTACGCAAACTCCAATTACAATCTGGCTCAATTCCGCAGTTGACCGGTTCGGTAAAATGATGTCCGTGACTCGCAGATAATAGTTGGGACGGCAGTATATCGCATTGTGAATGCGCTAATTCGGCTGCATAAACGAATGCACCCATAGATTTCAGCTCTTGCTGTTAATAAAGATTAATCAACGAGATCATAGATGAATAAGTCGGATCAAATGAAATATAGCGCTATTAGTACTGAAATTAATATAATATTATTAATATCGTAGTGTTAGTATATTTAGTATATTATTATCCCCACAAGTTATTTTTATTTTGTGTGACATCGCGCAAACGTATATGCTTGACGCTTGATGCTGAGCTTGTAAAGTGCCACCTTTATGGCTCCTCCACCCCATGCGATGACGCGACACAACGCGATGCGCTATCCAATGAGCGTGCAGGCTTTCCGCCGTCATATCCGTCGCCTTATCGAGGCGACATCGCAAAAAAGTTGACCAAGTTTGAAGATTTTGTAGTCGCGCGGACGACGAGCGATTTTTACTGCGACCTATCTATAGATGCTGATGGGTCGTTATAAACAAGATGATCTCTTTTGTTATAACTAAACCGGCAACTAACATCGATCCGAGAGTGATATGTCATTAAATGTATAAAATTGCAATAAATGGTAATATGCAATAAACTGATGTTAGTTTCGTAATCGCGCATCGCGTTTTAGAATATGTAGAAACATCCTATTCTCCTGCCAGCGATTTTGTCGGCATATCGCGTGTCGCGTCATCGCGCTGTGGTGTTACTGGAGACGTGAGAGAGATAGAGAGAGAGAGATTGCGTGGTAACGAGTTAAACAGTAATTAGAATCAGTGCCGACTGAAATACAATGGGCACTACTCAACCCGCTTACGCGTGGTCCTAGTCAAAGTGTTGGTGGAAAATTAAAACGTTGTTTTTATGTACCAGAATATTTTTCAAATTTTTTTGATACGATAATGCACGATTGTAAACATTTGGTAAAAGAAATTTTTTGTAATTAATTTCGCAGGAACCATTTAGGTCCATCGTTGAAAGAGATACCCTTCGTTACTCGACTAGCGGAAAAAATAGACTTCAGTTGGTCGCACCGGTTCTGGAAAAAGTTTCGTTTACTAGCTTCGGTTGTTTTCGACAGCGAGATCAGTTGCGGGGAGTATCTTAAATCGACAACGTGAATATTCAAACTGTTACAACGAAACTTAAGGTATTCATACACTTGCAAAATAATCATTGTATTTTAACCGTTTTACAGAAAAGAAAAACATTTCCAGATCCATTTTAGCAGTAATACCACTCAAGAATCCGTTTCTTTCTCGGGTACTAATCGAGAGACATGTGGATCCGGTGGATCAGTATACCTAATGACATATATACAAAACCTTCGAGAAATGTAAAGTGCATTCTTTAGTTCATCGATTGGATGGTTTGGGAGCATTTGGGAAGTGTAGTACTCTCAGCACTGGGGCAGAGACAAGTGTTCTGCTTTAGTCAAGCTGGGCTACACAATGCGAAGGTACTTCTTATCTGTAATATTCAAGAAAGCCACTTGTTCTGTATTTAAATGATCTGATATTTATGTATCTCTGTGACATTAGTTCTTTTTTTTCGTACTTTTCTCCATTTGGCTTTGCATTTTGAAATAAAAAATTCTTAATTACCCAAATTGAAAAATTATCTTCGAAATCCAATGTTTAATTATGGGTTCTAGTCATACATCCCCTCATGATCTAAAACAACAATATTATTAAAAAACTAGACTAAGAGTGTAAACATGTTCTCTTCTGTCTGCAATGCTTCTGAAATAAATATTTCAAATTTAATTTAAAAATAATTTTTTTTTAATTGCATTTTTGTTACATAATGGGAATGTCGTTCAAGGTTATAATTTTTTAGGTTTCACAATTTTTAAAATTTTATGTAATTATCAATTTGATAAATATAAACACAAGACGATACATCAGTCTAATGACATCAAATGATAGACGTCAAACCCTCGATCCCCGAGACTCATTTTACTGACGGCGGAACGCACAGGAAAATATCGTAACGCGATACGAGATCACGGTCCAGAAAAGATACGTTACGAACGACTGGATTAGTTCGCTGTATCCGTTTTGTGTTGGAAGACCGGTGATTTTCCGATTGTCACCCTACAAATACGGAGGTGAGGAATGCTAGGAATTACCGGATTTATCACCGGTATAAAATTTCGATTCTTCGAGAAGTCTTCCGAGTAAGCGTACGTCCTCCCCGCGTCTCTTTCATTCATCCTGTATTACCCTATCGCGCTGCCGGGTAAAGTATTATTTTTGCGTTATGTCGGTAGTTTCTGGCGAAAACATTTTCCTCTCCGATTGCGTTGTACTCACGAAGCTCAAAGCACGCGATGTCCGAAGGTACATGGATATCGTGGAATTACGAAAAGCAATCGAGAAAGGATCTTTCGTGATAGGGTGTTAGTTGAGATTTGGCATTAACACACTCGTTTACGAAACCGGTACGCGACAAGGGGGTCTATTTACGGAATACAAGTCAATACATTTCTACCATTAAATCAAGAATCTAGCGGATGGCCGAGCCACTTGTCGATAACGTTCTAAAGAGCGTTACAAAACATCCGTGAGTATGATGAAATAGAAGAAATCGTTCTTGAAAAAGATAACATTGCCACACAATATTCCGTTTTACGCTCGGTGGCTAAATATGCTTGATCTTTTTGGGGTGGGGGTAAATTGGCAACGTCCAACTTACCGAATACCGTGATTGTCAAAACACAAGAACGATAATGAGTTTGCTCACTGCCCTCAAAACATGAAATAAACGATATTTTCACGTCCGGCCGTAATAAATTTTTTCGTTTTACCAAAGTTCCTTAAAACTCTATTTGAAAAGCGCGCCAAAGGAGCCGGCAATCCGCTTAACTAATAACTCCGCCTAGAAACTAAGCGTGGCGCTTCGTAGCGCCTAAGGATCTCCCACCACGGTGATAGCCCCTACTCCGGAGAGTTCCCCTCTCCAAGGCCCGCATCCGAGCCCTGAACGACGGGACCTCAGAGCAGTCCCGAATTTCGGCCCCTTCTCGCGCCCACCCCCAAAAAGTTAAATGCACTCCTAAAAATTTTAAATCAAAACCCCAAAAATTTTAAAAAACCTAACTCTAATTCAAAATTTTCAAACCCTTTAAATATAAAAATTTTTTAATCTAAATTTAAGTCTAAATTTTTAAAATTTTAAAATTTTAATTTTTAAAACTGAATTTTTTACTTTTACAATAAATTATGTTTTATTGGGGAAAACTTGGGTTTTCATTTTTCTTCAAAAAATTTCCCCCCCGTAAAAATACGAAAAACGTTTTAAAATTTTCATACGGCGTTTAAATTTCCCAAAAAATTAAACTGTTTTTGGAACGGCCCCCCCAAATCACAGTCAAAAAAAAACTTTTTCACATTTCCCCAAAAAAAAGGTTTTAATTTGGGGGGGGCCCCCCCCAAACAACCCTTTTTTTTGGGGAAAATTTTATTCAAGGATGCATAAAATTTTTTAATTTTCCCTTTTAAAACGCAAGGGGGCAAAGGGAAAAAACAAACAAAAACCAAAAACCCATTTTCGCGAATCAGCGACCAGGGAAAATTTAAATTTCCTGGGAATTGGGGGAATTTTTCGGGCCCCATCCTGAATCGGAACTTTTTTAACTTTAAAAAAAAATAACAACGACAAAATCCTCCCCCGGGGAAATTGGGAAAAACCCAAAACTTTCCCCAAACCCCACGAGCCCCGGGCCCCCGCCAAACACCCCCTGAAGACCCTCGCCGCACGACTAAACCCCCCAAAATACGACCCGGGGAGATCAAGAAAGTGCTACAAAAGGGAAAAGGGGAAAAAAACGTTTAAAACCCAAGGGTTTGGCGTTTTTAGCAAATTCAAAAAACCCTTTACCACTTTTAAAGGGAAAATTCTAGAAAAAACTCCGGGCGTTTTTTCCCTTTTTTTCCCTCGTCAAGGGGGGAAGCTAAAAAAAAAAGGGCGGGCTATAAAACTGGGGTCGCCCAAAACCCCAAAGCGGTGCCACCCTGGGGGAAATTTTAAAAAAAAAAAAACCCCAAAAAAATTCAATCTTTTAAAAAAATTTTTTGTTCCAAATTTTTAAACCTTGGGGGAAAGGGGGCAAAGTAGTCTTTTTAAAAAAAAATCAATTAAAACCCCTTTTTTATTTCCCCAAAATTTCCCCGGCGTTTTTAACCCCATACGGGTTTTTTTAAAACCCACTTTCGAAAAATCCCCCCAAAAAAACGTTCTTTTAACCCCACATTCCCGACGTTTTTACCGACAAAACCCTTCTTTTAAAAACGGGTTTTTGGGGCCCCTTTCGGGCCCTTTTGGGGGTTTTTTTCTAAAAAAATTCCCGGGGGGGTTTTTTTGGGCCCACGAAATACAAAGGGTTTGGGAAAACATACTCTAATCATACGGAACACCTATCGGGAAAAAAAATTGGGGGAGTCTTAAAAATTTTCCATTCCCCCCCGCAATCGGGGGAAATTTTTGCGATTTTTTGGGAATTTTTCGTAAAAAAAATTTTTACGCAACCCCAACGACTTTTCCCCCTAAAAACAAACGAAAGAAGCATTTTTATTACGGGGGGGTCACCGGGGGGTTTTCCCCCCCCAAAACCCGTTTTACCCTCGTTCCACCCCCGGGGAAAAACCCCCAGAAACGCGGGTATCCCCGGGGAAAATCGCATAGATTTGCGTCCCCCTTTAAAAGGGGTTTTCCCCCGGGGAAAAAAAACCGGGGCCCCCGTTTTTAAAATTTTTTGGGGGCCCGGGCCCCCCCCGAGCCCAAAACCAAAAATTTTGGGGGGCAGGGGTGGGATCCCATTTTAAAATTTTTTCGGGGAAAAACCAGGGGGAAACGGGTAGAAAAAAAAACCCCGAAGTAAAAATAAAAACCCCCTTTGCGCTCAATTAAAAATGCCAAGGAAGCAGGGTTTCCCCCAAAAATCCGGGGGCCCCTTAAAAAGCAAAAAGAAAATTTTAAACGCAAAAAAACGGGCTTGGGGAAAAAGACCTCGAAACATCCGCAGTAAACCCCCTGGGGAAAAAAACGGAGATAAAAAAACTTTTTAAATCCCTCACAAGGGGAGCAACCAAAAAAAAAACCCCACTTAAACGTCATTTCCCCCAAAAATCGAACGTTACGCCAGGAGATAAACTCCACGGGGAACAATAGATACCTACCAATTTTCCCCAAACCGGGGGAACCCCTTTCCCCGACGGGAAAAGGGGTTTCCCCCTTCCAACAGGGAAAAACCAAAATTTTAAAAGCCCCAAGGGGGTTTTTCAGGGGAACACTTGAGACTATCCCCCCAAATTTGACGGGCCAAAAAATTTCCCCCCCCCCCCAAAATTTAAAAAAAAGCATGTAGACGCGCAAAAAAAATATTCCCCCCCATCGCCCAAAACAAAAACCAACCCCCACTTCTTACAAAGGGGTTTCGCGGGGGGCTAAAATGCCCCTAGAAAAAAAGGGGCGAAACCCAAAACCCCAACTTCCCCACCTCCTGAATGGGGGGCCCTTGGGCCCCAAACCCCAAAAAACCCTTTTCGGGGGGAGCTGGCAAAATTTCCCCTTAAAACCCAAAAAAAGCAACCCTTTTTTTTTCATTAGCCCGTAAAAGATTTTTCAAAACTTCTATAAAGGAAAAGGAAAAGCCGAGCGAAAGGGAAAAGCTACCCCCCGGATCAGTAAACAAAAACGACCCCTTAAAAGAAAAGATTTTTTTTGCGAGGGTTTCCCCCTCGGGGCCCATGGGGAAAAATTTGGGGCAAAAAAACACTATCGCGCCCCGGGTTTTTAAATTTTTTTTCCCCCGCCCAAAATTCCGCAAAAAAAAGGGGGAAAATAGACAATAAAAAAATTCAAAACCCCCCCGGGCCCTTCATTAAGAAATAAAAGGGAAAATTTTTCCGAATAAAAGGCCCCTTTCCCACTGAAGGCCCATAAAAATAAACACGGAACGATCTTAAAAAAAAAAAGGGGCCCCCGAGCCGATTTCCCCCCCGCCGGTTTTTAAAAAAAACAAAGGGGACGAAAACCCCCGGTTTTCCCAAAAACCCAAATAAAACACATCACAGAGACCCCAAAACCCCTTTTTGGGGGCGGAAGACCCCCAAAACCGGGGGGGCCCCCCGGGAAAAATAACGAACAACCGAACAAAAAATACTTAGGACGAAAAAACCCCGGGGCCAAAAAAGAAAGGGGTTTCCGGAAAAAAAAAATACAAAACCCCCACTGGGGGAAAACTCCCTCCACCCTCGAGGCCCAGGGACGAGGCTCGAGCGGGAACGTCTCGGGAAACAGATCGTCCAATACGACTAATAAACGCGGAGCAAGCCCTGGAGAAACCAGAATCGCCATGCTAACTCCGAACGATTTTTTCGCACGCGCCCACCGTTTCCATTGCCGCGGACGGTTTAGCACGCAACACGAATTTCATGATAGATACTGGCGCGGCACCCAACTTGGTTAAACAAGGCCAACTAAGCCCCGATTGCGTTATCGATAAAAGCATAACTATTTTCCTTAGCGGAATTACAAGCGATAAAATCGAAACGCTCGGAGCGACAAGTATAAAATACCTCGGTCACAGGATCGACCTCCACTTAGTCCCAGACGACTTTCCAATTTCCCAAGGCGGAATCCTAGATTCGAATTCTTACGCGACGCGTCTAAGATAGATTATTCCAAGCGCTGCATCGTGTGGCAGCAAACGCAAATCCCTTTTAACGATGCTCAGACGGTAAAAATCCCGGCTAGATCGCGGGCCACCGTCTCGCTCCAAGTCAGCAATCCCGAGGTCAGCATAGGATATATTCCGCGAATTCATGTGAACGAAGACATCTACTTAGGAGATGCCATCGTCACTAATCGTAACGGCACAGTATATATGAAAGCCGTTAACATAAGCGACAAGGACCACGAATTGTACTTACCTAGGGTAAGATTACAAGAGATCGAAAAAATTTCCAAATCTTGTCCACAGAACCTCGAGGATCCTTCATCCTATCTCAAGGGTCATAAAAGCACCCTCCTTAACCTAAAATTCCAACGCACGGGTCACATAAACACTGAGGACGGTCCCTTAACCCTAGGGCATCTGGGGACCAATCTCATAAAACATAACGACATAAAACCTCAACACGTCGCAGCGTTGACCCGACAAAACACACAATCTCGTCCCGAAGAAATAAAAACACTGCTGCGGCTTGAACACGTAAATGCGGAGGAGACTAAACACGTACATAACCTCATAAACGTCTACAACGATTTGTTCCGTCTCCCCACCGATAAATTACACTCCACAGACGTCACTACACACACAATCCCGACAACCGACGAATTAGCGGTCCACACGAAACAATACCGATTTCCGCCGATGCACAAGGAGGGAAATTAATAAACAAGTACAAGAACTCATCGAGAACGATGTCATTCAACCATTCCACTTCACCGTACAACTCCCCCTTGTGGATCGTGCCAAAGAAACCGGACTCGAAAGGTAACAAACGCTGGCGCATGGTAATAGAT
This sequence comes from Nylanderia fulva, assembly GCF_048542155.1. Classification (NCBI taxonomy): domain Eukaryota; kingdom Metazoa; phylum Arthropoda; class Insecta; order Hymenoptera; family Formicidae; genus Nylanderia; species Nylanderia fulva. The sequence continues at coordinate 149,720 of NW_028190310.1, forward strand.
TATCGGGCGCTGAATGAAAAAACGATCGGGGACGCGTACCCCCTACCGAACATAGTGGAAATCCTCGATCAACTAGGAAGCGCGAAGTACTTTAGCGTATTCGATTTAGCATCGGGTTTCCATCAAATCAAAATGGATAAAGCACACGCCCATAAAACGGCGTTTTCCACACCGTACGGGCATTACGAATTTAAGAGAATGCCGTTTGGGCTCAAAAACGCCCCCCGCGACATTCCAAAGACTCATGGACCAGGTACTTACCGGACTTCAAGGCGCCGAACTATTTGTGTACCTTGATGATATCGTATTATATTCTAGCTCACTGCGAGAGCACGAAATAAAGTTCCACAAATTGGCGGAACGACTTAGGAAGGCAGGACTGCGACTCCAGTCCGACAAGTGCGAGTTCCTCCGTAAAGAAGTCACGTACCTGGGACATGTCATAAGCGAAACTGGAGTGAAACCCGATCCTAAAAAGATAACCGCGGTTCAGAGTTTTCCTCGCCCTAAAGACCCGAAGAATATCAAGCAATTTCTCGGGCTAGCGGGATACTACCGGAGGTTCATACCTAATTTCTCGAAGATAGCGCGCCCCGCTTACCGATCTGCTGAAAAAGGATGAGACCTTTGTTTGGCATAAGGAACAGGAGACAGCCTTTACGCACCTCCGCGATGCATTGTGCAAAGAACCGATACTACAGTATCCGGATTTTACGAAACCTTTCGTTATAACTACCGACGCATCCGGATATGCAATAGGCGGTGTCCAGAGCCAAGGGCCGATTGGAAAAGACCTCCCTATAGCCTACACCTCCAGGTTACTAAATAAGGCCGAGCGAAACTATTCGACTATAGAAAAGGAACTATTAGCAATAGTTTACAGCGTAAATTTCTTCAGGCCTTACATATACGGTAAGAAGTTTAAATTGGTCACGGATCACAAACCTTTGGTGTGGCTACATTCAGTAAAAGACCCATCTTCCCGTCTTGTCCGATGGCGTCTAAAATTATTAGAATACGAGTATGAGGTATTATACAAAGCAGGAAAAATAAACGCCAATGCAGACGCCCTCTCGCGAAATCCTACCCCAGACCCTATGCCCGAAGTCGAACGAGTCCTCCCTCTCTCACAAATACAAAGATTGTCCGACTCCAATGAATCCCTATTCACCGCCAAGAAGAAGCGAGGCGCAAAAACTCCACGAATCACAAACAAGCTGGATTGCGGCGAACAGCGTCCCTCACCGACCCCCGATAATTCGAAATCAGAGGAAACAAACTCGCCCCCTAGTTCCAGCGAGGACAGCGACTCGGAAAACGAAACCGATAGCAACTCCAGTTCCAGTAGCGAGGAGTTATTCATAAACGTAAACAGTCCTTTCATTCCACGGGCCGCCGTGAGGCCCCGCGTGATAAATATCCCGGACAATTTCGCGACCCGAAAAGATAACCTTGTCATTCTCATAACGCAACAAGGAACACCGATCGACAAGGGAGCCCAAATATTGCAAGTAGCGAACTCCTTGCCGATGACCAGAGATGCAGCTTTAGGCAGGGCAAGGGTAAGTCGCGAGGGCACCCGACGCGTAATTTCACTAGCGGTAAAGGAGAGGATTTCCGGCGTTACCGAAAAGGAAATAATAAAAGAAGCAATACACTCGCTACTAGACGTTATCCGAGAATTGGGCTTGCAATCGATCTCGATCAGTAAAGGCAACGTTGACAATGTAGATTGGAATACGATATATAACCTCTTAATTAAAATACTAGACGAAATCGACATAAGAATATTTATTTGTACGAACGACATAACGGTCCCCGGAAAGGACCAAAGGAAACAAATTCTCGCCGAAAATCATTGTTCCGCGGTAGCAGGACACAAGGGCATCACCAAAACTTACAATAGGATTAAAAAATGCTACACCTGGAGCGGTATAAAAACTGATGTCCAAAATTTCGTCAAAAACTGCCACGCGTGTCAATTAAAGAAATTGGTTCGCGTAAAAACTAAGCAACCAATGATCCTAACCGACACCCCCGATTCGGCCTTTGAAAAGGTCTCCATGGATATAATGGGTCCCCTCCCAACCACGAAACAAAACAATACGTACATCCTAACTATACAGGACCTGCTAACCAAATACTCCCTTGCGATCCCACTCCGACAAGCAGGAGCGATACAAGTAGCAGAAGCATTTACTAACGACCTTATTTGTACATTCGGCGCGCCAAAAGCGATCCTCACCGACCAGGGCTCACACTTTATAAACAGCCTCATGAGGACAGTAGCCCGAAAATTTAAAATCAAGCAATGTAAGACCACAGCGTACAGACCACAAGCGAACGGATCGGTAGAACGATCACACCAGGTACTCTGGGAATATTTGAAGCAATTTGTTGATAAAAATAGTGAATGGGATCAAATTTTAAAACTAGCATCGTTTTTCGTATAATACGAGCGTACATGAGGGTACAAAATACACTCCGTACGAACTCATTTTCGGGAAAATCGCGCGGGTCCCCTCGAGCGACCCGGACATCGAAAGCATGACTAACGAAAGCTATACACAATATTTAACCACACTATTCAACAAATTGCGCGATTCCCAAACAGCCGCACGCGAAAACTTAAATAATGCTAAGAATAGAAGTAAGAAATACTACGATAAGAAAATCAATACGCGTAAATTTAAGATTAACGATAGCGTTTATTTACTTAAGGAACCTAACAAAGGGAAATTAGGAGACCAATATACAGGTCCCTATAGGATAATAAAGATACTAGGTAAAAATAACGTTAAGTTAGCTATAAGCAATAGTAAGACTAAAACCGTACATATGGACAAGTTAAAGCCCTCACCACATCAAGCCCCCACCCTTGAAGACCCCCACTCCGAAGACGAATATATCTCGGACGCCCCAACGGAGGACGGGCCAGTAATCAACCAACCACGCTAAGATGAGGACTCTCGCAATTATCCTGGGCATGGCCTTCCTGGCCCCACTATCCAGCGGACTAATCGGATACGACTGTGGAGGACGGGGACCTGAACATCACAACACTCTTTTTTTTTTTTTTTTTTTTTTGTTGACGCAGTGGGAATCCTCATGGATACCACCGCTCTCCGGGAAGAGAGCGGATGGTTATGTGAGACTTCTTGTTCCCCTTGGCCGATCCACTAATGGATCGGTCAGGGGGCCCAAGACATACTACACTAAACCCACTGCGGGTGTCCACCTCGGGCGTTGGATAGGGGGACGGCGAGGATGCTGGATTCCCATGCCGTCTCGCCGCCCCCCCGCCAAGCCATCTCCGGGGAGCTGCCCTGGCCTTGCGGCCAAGACCCCTCCCCGACCGCGCAGTCAATGACTGCGCGGTTTCCTCCCGGTTGCGGCGCAGGGCGACACCAACCCCACGCCGCGCCCTCCCAAAGAGTTTGGGGGGCGGGGTCACGGCTCGAGTATCCCGCTCGAGCCGCCACCCCCCGCCTCCAGAGTGGTGCTCCCTCCCCCTCCCGAAGGGAATGGGGATTCGGCATTCACCCTGGAAGCCCTCACCAGGGGGTCCCTCTCTGAAGGAGAAAGACCCCCTCCGTGGACGGCGTTGCCCTCCCACCGGTGCCATATGGCTCCCGGTGAGAGGACCCCGCACGTCACGTCCTCATAGAGGGGGACCCAGGCGCCCCGACCGAACAGGCGAAGCCTGCCCGACAGGGACACGTGGCCCCCCCTCGGCCTCCCCGGCTGCGGCTCCCTCCGCTCCCTTGGGAGTTGGGAATCGGCCGCCGCCGAGGAGGTTTACCTTGCCGGACGCGCGGGGGCACCCCCAAAGTGGGGGTCACGCCCGCACGCCCGGCTCTCGTGAGGCTCCAGGGGGGGGGGCATTGGGGGCTTAATTGTCCCCGGCCCCCCCCCCGGGAGCCTCATCCTGCGTCAAATTCCGACGCAGGTATGTTGTTGGGGGTGGACCCCCCCCGATCCGCGCCGCCACAAACGAGCAAGCTCGTCGACGGCGCGGAAAGGGAAAGCCCAGCCCCCCCCTCCGCCTCCGTTTCTTTTCTCCTACGGAGGTTGTACCCCCCCGACCCCCGCCCCCGCCGACGGGCACGCCCGTCGGCGGCGGGGGAGCGGGAGGGGGCACACCTCCCCCTTCTGTGTCTTCTCCCTCTTCTTCACTGGGGGCGCCCCCCCCCCCGATCCCCGGCATCACGAGCGGGCACGCCCGCCGGTGCCGGGGAAAGAGGGGGCACGTCCCCATCCTCCGTCACTCCTCTCTCCCTCTCTCTCTCTGCCTCCTCCTTCTGCAGCATAACTTTGCTGCAGAAGGAGGAGAACGCCTTCCAGGCCTCCTCTCTATCTGTCATTGCCCTCACTATTGAGGGCAATGACAGATCCCTCCCCACTGTGGCCACGAGCTCCTCTCTCTCGCCCGCCCAGGCAGCACACTCTTCGAGTGTGTGCTGGGCGGTGTCTCGCTCGTGGCCACAGTGACAGCATCGCGTTGTGCGCTCTTTTCCAATCCTGTGCAGGTACTCACCGAAACAACCATGTCCGGTGAGCACCTGCGTTGTGTGAAAAGACACCCCTTCTTTGACCCTGTCTAGCCAATTCTCTAGACAGGGTCGTATAGCCCCGACGGTGCGCTGTCGTGGCAGCCTCGGATCTTCGAGGCTGTCCTTCCATCTCTGGATCAGCGCCCGTCGGGAGTGGACCCTCACCGTACGCCGGACTCCGTCCGTTATTATGATGCCCGCCCGCTGATATTCACGCGTACGCGTATATACGTCCGCGTACATGCGGGCGAGCATCTCCACTGGGGGCACTCCGGAGAGTACCCCCACTGCCACCCAGCTCACTGTCCGGTAGCCCCGGCATATTCTGTTAGCCACCCGCCTTTGGACTTGCCTTACGGCGTCTCTTGGGCCGCGGGTGGCCTCCAGACGTTTCACCCACACCATCACAACACTCTCCCTCTTAGATATCGAAGAGTGTAAAACCAACAGCATCGAACCTAAGAAGGAGGAAGTCTATATACAACTACTCCAACGCAGTGAATTCGTGCATACACCTGCCTACAAATGCAAGAGCGAAATAGACCGGACTATATTTTACTGCGGAATGCACTCGCATATAGCAGCGGTGCAGAACGGAAGACAGGAGTATATCCACGAAATATCGGCAGATACATGCCGAAAATTGCACAAAACAGGGACCATATCCCTAGGAGTTAACCAGCACATTACTGGGATTAAGCCAAATGCAACAAACCTAAGAGCAATGACACTCGCAGGATCAGTTAAGACAGACGGAAAATGCAGCGGCACCCAGTTCAGCGACGCATACGGCTCATGGGACGACGTGATCGTGCAAGCCTCAGTACGAATCACGATACGACAATTGGAGCTGCCCGTTGGATACAATAACAATGAAGTGATACTTCCATCCGGCACTCGCTGTCCCGTAACGACAGGCGAATGCATTGATGCCGACGGCGCCTCCACCTTCTGGACAATCCTGCCAATTGACAACTGTCACTTTGGACGATACGATGTTCTCTACGAAGGAATAGCATATCGATTGTCGCCCAGCACTCCCCAAGAGGAAGCGCCAACGATTTATACAGTCACGGCGCGTGACACAACCTTCGCATTAGCAAGGACAACCGAGACCAACGTATGCGGATACAACCTTTGGCGAACGGAACATCCCAAGCTGTGTATCCTCGAAACGAGGCCCGAACGGACATTCAAAAGCCGTTCCAAGGTCAGAATCGACAACCTCGACATCTTCACATATGTGAATTCAAAATTTATATACGTCGAGAAACACCTGAAAACCCAGCTGTCCCAACTATACAAGGATATTATGGAGCAAAAATGTGCACTGGAAAGGCAGATTCTCCTCAACGCACTTTCTCTAGCAAGCATAGCACCTGACGAAATGGCGCATCGAATAATGAAGTCTCCAGGTTATACCGCCATAACTGCAGGTGAAGTTATACACCTCATCAAATGTATACCTGTCAAATGCCGCCTACGACCTACCGAGGAGTGCTACAACGAACTCCCCGTCACTCATCAAAATAAGTCACTCTTCCTCTTACCAAGATCAAAGATACTTACTAAAGCCGGAACATCGAGGGATTGCAATGAACTATTACCAACTCTATACCAAATACACAACACCTGGTATAGACTAACACCGAAACCCGTGGAATCGGTGGCACCGCCTACTATCAGGCCTCTAACCAAACCCTCATGGAAGTACGTAAGCCCGGATTCACTCGCTTCCAGTGGTATCTATACGAACGAAGATCTTGATCGTCTTCGCGACCATATCATGTTCCCCGTGGAAAAACCCTCCATGCTCCACACAATCGCCAGGGGAGCAATGGGACAGGAAATTCCTACAGGCAGTTTCTCCTTGCTGAATTTATTAGACGAGAAATCTCTCGACCGAATAGCGGAAAATACCGGAGCCAGGCTATGGAAGGGATTTATAAGCTTCGGATCCGCCAGCGCCGGAGTACTTGGCATCTTCGTTACCGTACGGTTGATAAAATTAATAATCGACACCCTGATCCATGGGTACGCACTCACTCGGTGTACGGATGGAGTCTACATCTACTCGGAGCCATTTGGACCTCGGTGACCAACGTCCTCCTACACCTTGGTAGATCAGCGGACGGAGAACAGGACAACGGACGAGAACTGCTACACCTGAAACCCACTCCAACGAACGAAGAAGAAACACCCTTAACCCTGCCCACACAACAAACCCCTTCGATTAACGAATCAGACAGTGGCAAAGTGTGTGCAAAAACTCACCCTACGAGTGTTCCCCCAATGAAAGAGTACGGCGAACTAAATAAATATTTACATAATCAATGTTAAGTTAAGAACCTAATCGTAGCGCATAGAAAACTAAGTCCAAAATGTTGGAACATTAAATTCCAACATTTTTATTTTAAGGGGGGAGGTGTCACGTCCGGCCGTATAAATTTTTTCGTTTACTCCAAGTTCCTTAAACGCTATTTGAAAAGCGCGCCAAAGCCGGCCATGACGCTTAACTCCGCCTAGAAACTAAGCGTGGCGCTTCGTAGCGCCTAAGGATCTCCCACCACGGTGAGAGCCCCTACTCCGGAGAGTTCCCCCTCTCCAGGCCGCCGCAGGCCCGAGCCGCCGAAACGAAGGACCTCAGAGCAGTCCCGAATTTCGGCAGTTCTCTGCGCGACACCGAACAGTATAGTCGCACTCCTAAATTCTAACTCTAAGTCCAAATTCTAAATCCTAACTCTAATTCTAAAATTCTAACTCTAAGTATAATATTCTAACTCTAAATTCTAAGTCTAAATCTAAATTCTAATTCTAAGTTTTAGTCTCGAATTTTGTACTACTATACGAATAAATCAGTGTATTCATGTGTGAAAACTAGTGTTCAGTATTCTTCAAAACTTCCACTCCCGTGATAAAATACGATAGCGTTTAAATTTGTCATACGGCGTTTGAATTCAGAATAATTCAAACTGTGTTTGGAGCGGACCACCGCTCATTACAGTCAGAATTAACATTCTCAGCATTTGCCAAAATAAGGAATTAATAGTGAGGTCCGCCGCATATCAACCCTCCTTATTTGAGTAATCATTCAGAGGATGCATCAAATTCAATATGCCTAAGACGCGACGCGCAGGAAGGAAGAATCAATTACGGAAACTAAACCGACTTTATCGCGAATCAGCGACCGAGGAATATTCTCAATTCCTCGGAGTGGAATATCAGGCCGATCCTGAATACGAGAACATTTTCAACATTAAAAATAATAACAACGACGAACTCCTACAGTGGAAATGCATACCAATAACGTTCCAACCACGACGCCTGCCGCCGCCAAACATCCCAGTGAACGACCCTCGCCGCACGCACTACCTCCAAGTACGAGCCGACACGATCAAGAAAGTGCTACTAAAGGTAAGTGAAATTCACGTTAACCTAAGGAATCGCGCGTGTTAGCAAATTCAGAGACGCTTCTACCACGTGGAAGAGAACATTCTAGAAAAATCTCCGACGCATTTTTCCTCTTTTCCATCGTCACTGCGGAAGCTATAAAAAAAAGGTCGGGCTATAAAACTAGGGTCGACCACCACATGCGGTGCCACCCTCGGAATTCTAACACGGAAAAACGCAAATAGTTCAATCTCTTAAAAATCTTGTGTCTCAAGAAATAACTTCGTAAATCCGTACAACAAAGTAGTCATTTAAACAATAATCAATTGAGAACACTTTCGATTTACCAACATTACCGACGATATACCGACATACGTTCTTTTACCGACGTTATCGACAATATACCAACATACGTTCTTTTACTGACATTACCGACGATATACCGACATACGTTCTTTTACCAACGGGTTATCGACACCTTACTGGCACCTTACCAGTGTTTTACTGAACAATTACCGACGGTTTTGCCGACGACTACTAACTTCTCGATAACTGCCGGGTTCACCGAAGATCTACGAGCGAATGACGCATTATCAATTCGATTACGCAACAAACACAAATGTGCCCACTCACCCTTAGAGGTATAACTCCTCCTCCAGAAGTTAATCTCTTTGTACCGTTTGAATCCTTATTCTATTGCCAAGTTGGTGTCGGGTACATCCATTTTGAGACTAAGGCAGCTCTCTGCATTTCATGCTACTCCACCTTACCTAGAGTCTCGAAATTACTTTGGACAAGGATTCGGAAGCATACTCTAATCATAGGCGGAACACCTATCGGAATAAATTGCGGAGTCTGCAACTTCCGACTTACCCTCACGCGAATCGGTGATTTGTGCGAGCTTTGTCAGTTTACGTACGAAGATTACTTACGCAACCCCAACGACGTTTCGCATAGAGCAATCGACGAAGCTATCTTTATTACAGTAGAGTCACAGGTAGGTCCCACGCAATAATCCGATCACCTCAGTTCCAGCGCGAATAACCTCAGATCGCGGGTATCCCCGGGGAGAATCGCATAGATTCGCGTACCCGTAATAGCGATCGTGTCTCGTGGAAAAAGCCGAGCTTTGCATTCAAATTTTCGCAGCCGCGACCCCACGAGACGTAACATAATATGGATTATTATTTGGAGTATTATAACGGATTACAAAACGGTGGAACTCGCGGCGGTGGAATTCCACGAGTTTTTGTCGGTTCACCCTATCAACGAGGTCATGGAATAGGTAGTTTTCTCGGAGGAATGTTCAGACGCGTATTGCCTTATTTAACTAGAGGACTAGGGGCAGTGGGTAAAGAAGCTTTGCGCGCCGGGGTTAATATAATCGAGGATGTTGAAAATAAAATGCCGTTAAAGGTAGCTGTCAAGCATCGTTTTGAACAATCGCGTGACAATCTTAAGAGAAAAGCTAGGGAAAAAATAAGTAGTCTAATGAAAGGTAGGGGATATAAATCGGATGAAAAAATTCATGTAGCGCAGTTTCCTTTCGGCAAGCTTAAGAGTCACGTCGCTAAATCCTCGGTAACCGCATCGCGTAAACGTCGTAAGACAAATAAGAAAAAAAGTTTATCGAAAATCAAGTCGCGTGGGAAAAAAAGAACAAATACAAAAAAAACTAAAAATAATACGAGGAAAAATCGCTCGACTGTAAAAAGACTCAAGTTGTCCGCGAAACGGCGTAAAGCTAATAGCGGTAAAAAGCGTACAGTATACGATATATTTTCATAATCGCCATTATTCTAAATACGTTTGTTCGTGACAATAACGTTGGTAGAGCAGGTGGTGAAAGAAAAAAATGTCATTTCTTCACACACACTCGAGCGAGTGTTTAAAGAGCGAGCTCGATCTCTTCTCTTTACCGCCCACGCAAACTAGCATCGAAAGTTCGCAATGGATTTATTACAAACCCGTGACCTCACTTTCGGACGACTCCCCGCTAGAATTCGTCATCCCGGGTCACGGAGAAGAATATTTAGATCTCACACACACGTTACTAAGTCTTCGGGTACGTGTAGAAACCGAGCCGCTACCCGGTCTCGCCACCGGATCCGCCGTCAACGTGGGCCCCGTAAATCATTTTCTTCATTCCATCTTCAATCAAATCGACGTGTATTTCAATCAAAAGCTCGTGTCGCCTCCAAACAACGCTTATGCGTACCGCGCGTACATCGAAGCGTTGTTAAATTATTCATCACCCGCAAAAACTTCCCATCTAACCTCGTGCTTATGGGATGCGGATATACCCGGTCACATGGACGATACAGTAGGAGCGGAAGGCAATACCGCTATAGCGAGGCGAGCTCGTTACATACGCGGAGGGCGCGCGCTAGATCTTATAGGTCACCTCCATTGCGACGTTTTCAATCAGGACAAATTCTTAATTAATGGCGTCGAGGTGCGGTTGAGACTCGTGCGCTCGAAAGATACGTTTTGTTTCATAGAAACTAATTGCACGTCGAAAATTCGTATACTCGATGCAAGCCTAATGGTGAGAAGAGCAAAAATAAGTTCCGGAGTATTACTAACGCATGCTAGAATGCTGAGCAAAGTTACCGCCAAGTATCCGCTTACGAGAGTTGAAATTAAAACATTCACGATTCACAGTGGGGTTGTGGGTAAATCGTTAGATAATGTAATACTGGGACAATTACCGAAACGAATAATAGTAGGTTTCGTCGATAATAAAGCGTTTAACGGTGACAGAAAATTGAATCCGTTTAATTTCCAAAATTACGGAATAAATTTCTTCTCGCTATACGTCGACGGTACACAAATATCCAGTAGACCGTTACAACCGGTTTTCTCGTCTCGCGAACCGCTTTACATCGAAGCTTATCATACGCTCTTCTCAGGGACGGGTATCCATTTTTTGAACAAGGGAAATTCTATAAGTAGAGATGATTATTCTCAGGGATATACGTTATTCGCTTTTGATCTTACACCTGATCTATCCGCTAATTGCGCCGGTCATTGGAATCTCGTGAGACACGGAAGTCTTTGGTTAGAAGTGAGATTCGAGAAGGCACTCACCGAAACAATTAATTGTATCGTTTACGCCGAATTCGATAATGTCGTAGAAATCGACGCATCGCGTCAAGTTATCGTCGATTTTTCCGGTTAGCTTTTAACGCTCGTTCACCAACATGTATTCATACACAGTAATGTAATACGCGATTAGAAAATTTTCCCCCCTCCTCTTCCTTTGGAAATTTCGATGACGCTATTCACGAAGTGGAAACTATGTAACGCGCTAGAATGAATTCAGTTTTGTACGAGACACGAACAAACGCGCACGTTTCGCTAAGAGCTTGTACCTCACCAACGAAAATCTCACAATATGGACATAGTCGTCGACATACAAGGTTTCCGCGATGAAGCCAATAAATTTATCGCGAAGGAAGTCGCCGTTGTCGCAATCGATGCTCCGATTGTCGAGCATTGGATTATGATGCCACCATACGCGTTTGGAAAATTACCCGCAAAAGCAAGACGAGAAAACAATTGGCTCTCACGAAATTATCACGGTATCGAGTGGTTCGACGGCTCAGTTAATCCTAAATATTTTACCTCGCATCTCCGCGAAATCGCAAGACACGCGCGCTGCGTTTACGTCAGAGGTAACGAAAAAGCAAACTACTTGAGGAATTTACTTTCCAGAGATATAAATAATTTGGAGGGTACCTCACCAGCATTTAAAAATCTACCGGATGAGGAGAATATCGTACAATATTGCGGTCATCACGGGATTCGAAAATTTGGAACCTTTCATTGCGCGTTATACAATGCTTATAAATTAAAATGCTGGCTAAGTGCGCAAAATAATTGCGAGAACGTTTCGACCTCTACCGAAGCTACTTGTAGTTCTGACGAAAGTTGGGAAATTACCTTCGACGATAGCGACGATAAATACGACGCCGCCGTTTCTCGCGATGTAAATGAGAATATAACTAAAATACAAATAGAGGAGAAAAATCAGCAAAACAACGAACAGCAGATTGAAAAAGAAGAAGAGAGATTTGTGATTTCTGAACCGTCATCGACGTTGACGGATAGAAACAAGAACGAAACAATTTCCATCTCGACGCAAACTGACATTGAAAACCTCTCAAAACAACTCAAGATAGAAAAAGACGCATTGTCGAAAGAGGTAAAAACTGGTATTGTTCAAATAATACCGTACACTCGTTCGTATTCGGGACAAAAAAATGAACTCTCGCGAAATTCTACAAGCATTGCGTCATCTAGATGCCAGACATGTTGGAGTCTATGCAGCCGACAGAGTTCCGAGGGTGTGGACGAGGTCGACGGCTATCGTCGCTAACACCGACAATCACGATCGACCTGGAGAACATTGGATCGCCTTCTACCTCGATGAACACGGCACAGCCACTTACTTCGACAGCTACGGATTACCCCCCTTGTATCCAGGATTTCTCATCCGACTTCGACGAAACTCCATCATCCATCGTTGGAATATTCAACAATTACAAGGAATTTTTTCTAAGACTTGCGGACAATACTGCTGTGTATTTTTATATTATATGTGTAGCGGCTATAATCTTAATCAGTTTCTCGCTCTTTTTTCCGAAGATTGTGAATATAACGATCGTTTAATCATACACTTATTTCGTAAAATTTTTACTCACAAAAAACAAGCGAATCATAACAATATATAATATGAATTTTAGTATTAATAAATAAATTTTGTTCTGTAAAAATATTTTAAATATAAATCATATTTGTACTTTTAAAACCATTGTTCAATTTTCTTTCACTTCCTCTTTCCAGAAATTGTTATTTTAAAATAAAATTTTATCCGACATTATTTCAACAATAAGCATTCTTTCTAATCTACGATGATGCATTATTTTTTTATCGTGACACGAGTCGGAATGCTCGCCAGTACAAATATTTGCGTGTTCTTTTTTATTACCCTACGGCATTGTCAGTTACTACCTGCCACCGATCCCCGGTCGACCGCATGACGCTTTTCTTGGTCAAAATGTTTTTACCCCACCCCGTCTAATATCGACCATTTGATTCGACGAGCTATCCTTGCCATACGTATACCCTAACTGTTTTTACCCCACCCCGTCCAATATCGACCATTTGATTCGACGAGCTATCCTTGCCATACGTATACCCGTACCCCCATACCGTACCCTACGCAACTTTAGCTTAAATACCTCATCTAATCCTTAGACTAGTAAGATCTCGTTTAGCTCAACATACTAGGACCCTGCTCGGAAACACGAAGGCCCCAGGTTCAAATCCAGAGGAAATCAGAAAAAATAAAAAAAAATAAAAAAAATTCTCATCCCCACCTTTCAGGGCCAGTCGCCATTTTTTTTTTCCCCAACATCCTCTCCCCCTACACCCACACTCGGAAAAACCAGACGCCGGTGGTGGGGGAAAGATAAGATAAGACTCGGCGCCAGACGGGTCGGTGGTGGGGGTTTGTTATGACGGGCCATAGTGCCCACTATACTACTTACGCCGGGTTTCCCGGTTTCCGGTCTCTTCCTGCTACACGCCGGGCAACGGGTTTCTCGTTGTTACGCCGGGTTTCCCGGTTTCCGGTCTCTTCCTGCTACACGCCGGGCAACGGGTTTCTCGGTTTCCGGTCTCTTCCTGCTACACGCCGGGCAACGGGTTTCTCGTTGTTACGCCGGGTTTCCCGGTTTCCGGTCTCTTCCTGCTACACGCCGGGCAACGGGTTTCTCGGTTTCCGGTCTCTTCCTGCTACACGCCGGGCAACGGGTTTCCTCGTCATTACGCCGGGTTTCCCGGTTTCCGGTTTCTTCCTGCTATAAGCTATACGCCTCCGTACACCATATCTCTAAGTTATACCGGGTAATTTGTAAATCTTTTCCGGACACCGCTACAGGCTACACGTCTCCGCATTTTGTTTATACCGGGTAGTCAATAAGTTTCTCTATTTAAGGCTTTATGCCAACAAACATTTTGTTTATACCGAGTAGTCAATAAGTTTCTCTATTTAAGGCTTTATGCCAACAAACATTTTGTTTATACCGAGTAGTCAATAAGTTTCTCTATTTAGGCTTTATGCCAACAAACATTTTGTTTATTTGTTTCTTTTTGAATAAACCTAAGCATTGTTAATAAGGAATAAGCGAGTCTGAATCTCCCCCTTCCTCCCGAATCCTGGAACCGGCGAGCCGATCCGCGGCGTCGGGAAAGGTGAACCGTTACAACCCTTTTTTCGTTTTTTTAAAAATAAACCCGATGCCAGTTTGTAACACTTAACTTCGTCATTATTTGACATCTGTTTCGTAATTTCCCAGAAACTGGCAAAATCGTACAAATTCAATGATTTTAATTCCTGAGGTCTATTTGGATAGTAATCATCGATGAGTGACGAACAGTAAATATTCGTAGAATTTTCATCGAGAGCTTTAATTTCATTAAATGTTTTAACTTTTCTATTTCTCACCTCATTAACATCGATCCATTTGACAACGGTATCATTATCCGTACCGTACAAGGGATTCCCAATAGTGTATCCGCAGCTTCTAAAGCACCGCATTCTCTGTTATTTAATGAACGCATTGCAAAATTCCACAGTTTCGATGCCAAAGACTTATTCGAATCTATCACTTCAAAGTCTGTAT